>NC_056669.1:60255000-60512500 GCF_018350195.1 Panthera tigris | reverse complement strand
TATTTATTCATTAAAGATTATTTTTTTTTTAAATTTTGATTTATTTTTGAGAGAGAGAGAGAGAGAGAAAGCATAAGCAGGGGAGGGGCAGAGAGAGGGAGACGCAGAATCTGAAGCCAGCTCCAGGCTCTGAGCCATCAGCACAGAGCCTGACGCCAGGCTTGAACTCACCAACTGTGAGACCATGACCTGAACCAAAGTTGGTGCTTGGCCGACTGAGCCACCCAGGTGCCCCAAATAGAAGTTAATAAAAATTAATTTAACATAAAAATGAAAAAAAAAAAACCATGAATTTATGTTTGTTTGTTTGTTTGTTTTAAATGTTTACTTATTTATTTTGAGACAGAGAAAGAGAGCAGAAGCACATGAGTGGGGCAGGGGCAGAAAGAGGGAGAGAGAGAGAATCCCAAGCAGTTTCTGCACTGCCAGCATAGAGCCTGGCACAGGCTTGATCTCACAAACAGTGAGATCATGACCTGAGCCAAAACCAGAAGTCAGACACTTAACCAATTGAGCCACCCAGGCACCCCACATGAAATGTATTTAGAGACATGAAACACATGGAAACCAAAGAAAAAGATCCATTACACTAATATTACAAAATAAGGCCAAATGTATTTTTCAATGTAATGAATAAAAATAAAGTGAAATTACATTACTTAATCATAGAAAAATATAAAGGGCAGCTGGGTGGCTCAATCAGTGAGGCATCAACTCTTGATTTTGGTTCAGGTCATGATCTTGGGATCCCTGACTTCAAGCCCCATGTGGGGCTCTGTGCTGACAGCATGAAGCCTGCTTGGGATTCTCTCTCCCTCTCCTTCTGTCCCTCTCCCCTCTCATGCTCATTCATGCTCTCTCTCAAACAATAATTGTTTTAATTAATTTTTAAAAAGAGTGAAAAATGTAAGAACACCACTTACCAAAATTTCTATTAGGATGGTGACACAGGAGGAAAATCACTGACTGGGAGGTGATATTCCCAATACATATATTGGTTAAAACACTTATATTAATAACACATTAAAATAGTGAATTGAAATTATTATTAATCTATAAAGAAATGACAAAACAATGTAAAATATAAGAGCAAATACTTACTCTGGCACTTTAAAGGAAAATAATATCCAATGAGCATAAGAAAATTTTTTCATCACTGTTACTTATCAGGAAAATAAAGCACCATGCTATACCTACAATCTTTCCAGTATGGCTGAAAATTAAGACTGCTAATTCCAAGTGTTCATAAAGATAGGAGCATCTGCTGACCACTTTGGAAATTGGAAGTGTCTGCTAATTCTAAATATTCCCAGCAATTACTATTACATAAATGTCCAAAGGAAATGAGTGATTATGTTCACCAAAATACATACACAAAAATGTTCATAGGGATTTATTCAGAATAGAGAAAAAAATTAAATAATTAAAATTATTCAACAACAGTAGAATATATAAATTAATTGGGTTTATTCATTAAAGAAAATACTATCAGGGCACCTGGGTGGTTCAATGGGACACCTGGGTGGCTCAGTCGGTTAAGTGTCTGACTTTGGCTCAGGTCATGATCTTGCAGTTCATGAGTTTGAGCCCTGCTTCAGGCTCTGTGCTGACAGCTCAGAGCCTGGAGCCTGCTTCGGATTCTGTGTCTCCCTCTCTCTCTGCCCCTCCCCTGCTCATGCTCTGTCTCTGTCTCTGTCTCTGTCTCTCTCTCTCTGTCAAAAATAAATAAACATTAAATTTTTTTAAAAAAAGAAAATACTATCTATGAAGAAATAAAACAGCACAATAAAAACAATAAGAAGCAAACCAAAAGAAAATTCAAATGAATTACTATTACATGCAAAATGGATTAATCTAACAAATCTTGTAAAGCAGAAAATAGACACATCAAATTGTGTTAAGATTTTGATGCTTGAATGTTTTTATGTGAAACTCTGGGGGCAAGAAAAAAGACAAAAAGAAAAAAGAAAAAGAAAAAACCACTATACTATATCTGCATGAACCAGAAGATAAAAATAAGAAGAGATGAAGTGAGTGTTAAGCCAAGGAATGAGTGAAAATTGGAAATATGCAGATAATCATAATGGCTTAAGAGGTAACAGGACTATCAAGAAAAAATCACTGTTGCACATCTGCCAGATTGTAGTCTTATTAGGATGCACATGGTAAATGCATTGAAATAAGCAAAATCAAAAATACAATGCTTGCAATGTTTGCTTTTTATTTTCCTAGAATGTACCAATTATTCTATGCCCAGAGAAATCAATTTACCCTTCCATACAGCTTGACTGTGCTCTCTTTCCTGATTGATCATCACCCCCCTCATATCTCTCCCTGCCTCCCTTTCATTATATACACACCACCCTCATTGTTTTCATTTGGAACATCATATAATGTATGCTGATATTTCTCATCTACTAGGGAGCAAATTCCTGAAATTATCATGTACATCCTTATGCATACCCCAGTAGTTGGCACAATATGCTGAGTAACATTTCTTATTAAATTTTGTTGAAAGAATGACTAAGTTATTGACCTGAACAACATAAGTCATTTCAAATTAAAAAATGTAGTATTATGGAAGATAAATGCTAATAACATGAGATTATGGTATTTAATTTCAATTTTATATTCTTCAATGAGGAAATATTTTTATATGATCATAATTTATGCATCTTGATTAAATGGGTATGGCCCTACTTGTGCAAGAGAAAAAAAGAGTCTGTAATCAGTGTTTCTACTGAGGAAAGCACAGGGACATCTGGTTCTTAACTCAGGAAGTAAAAATCATGAAATAGTGTGCTAAGGCCACATTAGAAAGGCTTTCAAGAGGAAGGAATTTTGAATCAAGTTTTTAAATCACTATTAATGTGAAATTGGCCTTTTTAGAAGAAGTTGCATAACAGAATATTTTCCATTTTGTAAATTCCCCCAACATTGTGTGTATGTGTGTGTAAATCTATCTTTATGTGTTCATATACATATATACACGTGTGTGTGCAAGCACATGTTTAGGAGTGTGTGTGTACGTGTGTGTGTGTGTTTAAGAAAAAACGGCACAATGAGTAAAAAAAGAAGTAAAAATATGTATATTCCATTTTGCATTAATAAATCAGTTGAGTTGGAAACATGTGCTGTACGCACTCACTATTTTTAGAATTATATCATTTATTCACCTCTTTCTGATGTACTATAATATCCTATTATCAGTCTGTTTTTGTACATTTTTTTTTAAATTTTGGCAATGTAGCTTACACCAATGCACATGTTTAATGTCAACTTTCTTGTATTATATTGTGACTAATAGTAAGTACGTGCATTATTTTATTCTTACTTAGATTGATTCATTCAGCATACATTATTGAGTAGCTGTGTGAGTCATACTATAAGTAACTAAGTGGATAAATAAAGTAATGTTAAATTCCTTATCGCCCAGGAGGAGAGAGGATGAAATATACACATTGCAAGTGATTATAATATTAAGTTGTGAGTAAGAGAATGGAGCAGAAGTGCACAGAAGGCAAAGAAAAGTGAGTATTGCTCTATCTTCAACAGTATGAGGATAGTTACCCTAAAATGTGCATACATATAGAAATTCACTCCTATGTGAACCAATGTTTTTCTTTATCTGAAACAAGATTTTATTTGAATAGTAGACTTTGAAAATTAAAATGCAAATACCAGAAAATTGGTGTGCCATTAGTATTTAGCGAATGAAGGAGAGACAGGCAATAGGTCTTAGAAAGTAGGTATATTTGGAGTGTAGAGGGGTTTATGAAGGAATAGGCATATCTCTATAAAGCAAAAACCAAGGATGTTAATTGTGATATGAAACCTGAAATCAGGAGGATGTTTGGCATGGGTAATGTCACAAAGGTCCTAACATCACACGCTGGTCACTAGGAATACTAAATAAAATGGTACCACTGGAGACAGAAAACAAAATACCTGAGAGATATTTATGAAACAAAATCAGCTAGTCTGGAAGACTGGAAGTGGCTGATGATAGAGGTACTTCAGAGATAGAGTGATCACATTCAAGAGATCAGGCTACAGAAAGTTAGAAAAAGGAACATATGAGTGAGATCAAGAGATATGAGCCCAAATAACAAAAGATTGTGGAGATAATGGAGATAACTTGCCTCGCATTACACAATGAGGAAGAGAAGGATAAATGATGAAAATAATTATTTCCAAATTAAAAATTTCTGTTTTAAAGACTAAGCGGTAATACCAAATATATACATGAAAAATATAAATGTCATTTTTGATGGAGTTAGGTAAAATGAGCACTTTGAAAATTTTCCTTAAATAATAACTTTAAGAAAATCAAGTTTTTATAAAATATCAACCAATTAGTTGTGGACTATTATCTTGTGTGTGTGTGTGTGTGTGTGTGTGTGTGTGTAGTACATATACAATGTATATATTATGTTAGATACTTTTTGTACTTTGTGTCACTTTAGCTTCAGGTTATTTTATGTGAGGGTGGTATTAAAATAAAACCCATAAACACCTCTTATAGAAACACTGTTGTCAAGGGTGAGAATAATAAACAAAACATAGTAATACAAATAATGATAATACTAATGGCTAACAATTATTTTGTATTTATTGCAAACAACATCCTGGGAACTATGCTGATGACTTTAGAAGCATCATATAATTAAGTCTTCATGCTTAATCTCTGAAATGAAACTATGACTATATTTGGAAAGTAAAGAAATTGAGGCCACTGAAACTTACGCATCAAAGATAGAAGTAGGAGTGGAATCAAGTTCTGTTTAACTGTTCAAATCATATATGAAAAGACAGGACAAAAGGAAACAACTACAAGATGACTCTCAAAGCAAGTGAAAAAACCAATAGAACCCAGGAGGTGACAGTGGGCAGCCTCTCCGGGCTGCAGGAGGTTTTTTCCTTCAAGTTTACATCACAGTTGGGTCTATGTAAACCTGAATATATTTGTGAGAAACGCCACACAAAAATTTAGGAGGAAGGTTTTTGTAGCCACATTTATTTCTATGTATAAAACCAGGACTTAATCTTATGATATGATTCTGGATCTTTGCAGTATTTTGATGAAATCACAGGATATCACAATACGGTTTTTGTAATGCAATGAAAATTTGCATAATTTCTGAAGAGGAAAAAAAAAGAAAAAGAAGAACAGATTGGGGGGGGGATGCAAAATAAGGAGAGAGAAACCAATACAGGGACACCTAGAGATAAAAAAGGAATAAGAATCATCAAAGAAAGAGCCATATAAATGATAAAGGGTAACCAGTACATGTCCAAAAAAATACAGCATGCCCTATAAATTCTACTTTAAATCACCTACTGACACCAGTTATTAAAAATCACATATAAAGACTCTGATATGCCCTCACTTACCATATAAATTGGATAACAAAGCTTAAGCTTTCAGTCTCTGAATTCATTAAAATACTTACAGAATGGACCCCCTTCCCCCCAAAAAAATAAACACTGTCAAGCACATTTAAATTTACTAAATTTAATATCACAAGGCATTTCTCTGCTCAGAAGTTCCATCTATATACATATTCCATTTTAATTCTTTATTTTTGCAATATTATTTTCTTCACACGGTCATAAATCTGTTTGGTTCTGACTCCGTATATGACAGGGTTGAGCATTGGTGGCACTACAACATAAAGATTGGCCAGGAGTATGTGGATATAGCGGGGGACGTTATGGCCAAAGCGATGTGTCATAAAGGAAAAGAGGGCTGGTGTATAGAAGGCAAGAATTACACAAACATGAGAACCACATGTGCTGAAGGACTTGAGTCGGGCTTCGCGGGAAGGAAGATGGAAAACGGCATAGAGTATCTGAACATAAGAAAGGGCAATGGCTATGATGTCAAATACTAGGATTGAAATAGCACCCAGGCCATAGATGATATTGATCTTGATGCTGGCACAAGACAGACGAGCCAGACCCATGTGTTCACAATAGGTATGGGGAATGATATGATTCCCACAGAAGGGCAGTCGCAAAATAAGAAACACAAATGGAATAACAGAAATAAATGACCTCACTAACACACCAACACCAATCACAGAGACAACCTTGTTGGTGAGAATGGTGCTATATCGAAGTGGGTTGCATATGGCCACATAGCGGTCATAAGCCATTGCCAACAGGACTGCTGACTCCATACCAGTGAAGTTGTGGATAAAAAACATCTGGGTGAGACAAGCATCGAAGATTATCTCCCTGAGACTAAACCAGAAGATCCCAAGCATCTTGGGGATGGTAGCTGTGGACAGACCCAAATCAATGGTAGCCAACATGGCCAGGAAGTAGAACATGGGCTGGTGTAGGCTGCTGTCAACCTGGACCACAAACAAAATAGTGAGGTTTCCTATGAGTGCAATCATGTACACAGCGCAAAAGGGAAAGCCAATCCACATGTGGACAGTTTCCAGTCCTGGGATCCCCAGCAGCAAAAAGAAGGAGGGATGAAACTGGGTGTCATTGGGAAGGGACATGTTGATAGGTAACGCATAAGTCCATGTTCTTACAATTATATGTTCGTTAATCCTCAGGACACAAGGTATAACTCTGCAACGTTTTAAACCTAAAGAAAAATAAGATCATACAATTTTGTACATTCTCCTCTTCAGTTAATTCACACAATTAAAATGTACAATCAGAAATCCATCTCGAGCAACGTGAGGAAGTGAATTCTCAGTGAAAACCTTTGGAAGCAGTTATGCAGTGGATTATAATAAAAAATTTTTCATAATATATTCATCTTTGTTAGCAACTTTCTTTTTTCTTTTTTAATTTGCAATGGTCTCACCACTGGTATTAGGCTAAGATTTTGCCTTAATACCTACTTCATTAATTATCTTCTGTCATCACCAACATAATTTACTTTCAATTTTGGCATATACAGAGTTGTGCTGGCCTATGTAAATAGTTATTTCTGTTGGTTCCATTTGGTTAGATGGTAACACATAGGTGTTGACATACAAGATGGGTAACAAGTGTTAATGAACACAGATTCATTAAAATGTAGTCTCAACTATTAGAAATAAGTCTTTAGGATTAAAATCCATCCATTTGTTAATATTTATTCATTATTATTACAAAATAAGAAGCAAATGTGGTGAAAACAAAAGCAACTACCATTTTTTTTATTTAAAAAAATTTTTTTAACGTTTTTTTATTTATTTTTGAGACAGAGAGAGACAGAGCATGAACGGGGCAGGGGCCGAGAGAGAGGGAGACACAGAATCAGAAGCAAGCTCCAGGCTCTGAGC
Source organism: Panthera tigris (assembly GCF_018350195.1). Lineage (NCBI taxonomy): Eukaryota > Metazoa > Chordata > Mammalia > Carnivora > Felidae > Panthera > Panthera tigris. The sequence continues at coordinate 60,505,208 of NC_056669.1, read as the reverse complement.
CATCAGCCCAGAGCCCGACGCGGGGCTCAAACTCATGGACCGCGAGATCATGACCTGAGCTGAAGTCGGACGCTTAACCGACTGAGCCACCCAGACGCCTCGCAACTACCATTTTTGAAGGTACTGCCTATTACTTTCCACGTTGTCGGCACCTATGCAAGTACCAGCTCTAATCTTTATAAACACATATAGGAGAACATAGTTAACCATATTTTTACATGTGGATCTGAACCTTAAATAGTTTAAAACCCTTGTCAAACGCTTGAAGCGCTTGTAGTTCTGGAGCTGTGGAAAGAAGGTAGAGAGGAAATAATTAAATTGGAATGGAGAGAGATTGGAAATAAGGAAAAGCTGACTCATGCCTCAGTCACGTCAGATCCACACAGTTTCCCTTTGTCCACACACATTCACACAAACACATAATCTCTTTTAAACTCACATCCCTCTGAATAAGAGATATCAATGTCTTCATTATAAATCTCAGGCAGTCATTATTTTAAGAGTTAAGATGCATGACAAATATGTTGAAGAAAAGACCAGGTGGCATATTCTGAGCAAGCTGAATCTATCATATCCAAAGCTACCCAAGCTGTTCTACATGTTCATGTACTTTATGTCATTTGTTAGAGTATTTCTGAAGCACTTGATCATTCATTACATGTAATTGTTTTCTGGTAAAAAGTGTCTTTTCATGATTTTATATCATTGGAGGATTCCAGAGGAGCAGTAGTAATTATGATCCCAGTTTCAGTTAGACAATCAGAGTATTAGCCAGACATTGTTGTATGAGAAGCAGAGGCAAGAAGTGTCATGTCTGTGATAAACAACTAATAGAGGGAGTAGTACCATGTGGGTGAGGAAAGCTGGAACTCCTGGGAAGAAATGGTAGACATTTGAAAAGGAAGGAAGCTAAAAATAATAGATATTATTTGGTTTTTTTTAAGTTTATTTATTGATTTTGAGAGTGAGAGATCATGCAAGAGAGAGCATGAGTAGGGGAGGAGCAGAGAGAGAGGGACAAATGGGAATCCCAAGCAGGCTCTGCACTGTCAGTGCAGAGCCCCAATAAGGGCTTGATCTTATGAACTGTGAGGCCATGACCTGAGCTGAAAACAAGACTCAGAAGCTTAGCCTACTGAGCCACCCAGGTGCCCCTAGATGTTATTTGTAGGGGATGCTCTGTGACATGACTGTAAGAATAGTCTCTCTTCTATAATCCTCTGGCCTTGTAATGGAATGGTGAATAAAAAGGCATGATGTGATCAACACAAGAATAGAAAGTAGGATTCAATTATGGGAGCTGAATTTTCTATGATTTATCAATGTAAGCAAAGTGCCAATGGCAGATTCTTTTATTAAATAATTTTTTTATATTCTTCAGTAACATCTCAGAAGATCAAAATTGTAGGCAATAGTCTCAGAAAGCTAGAAAAACAAAACCCAAACAAACAAACAAACAAAAAGGGTGATGCTACTTTTCAAGTAGATTTAAAATCAGTACATTTATCTCTGTCCTCATGGGATCATTTTTGGGGTTTATTACGACACAATACTTTACAGTGCTTAAAAGCATGAGCTCTATAGTTTGACCAATTGTGTCAAAACTCAGTTTCCTGACTTAGTCACTCTATAATCAAAGGAGACTAAATAACAAGCACTTTTCATCTATAAAATAGAGATTAGAGATAATAAAGATTAAAACCCTAAGTATGTTGTTAGTTTTAAACAGATAATTTTTTAAAACACTCTGAACCATGTTCCAAAGATACTAATTATCCATCATTCTTTAGATATCAGGCAGACTAATTTTTCTAAAATGCCCATTGAATGGATTCAGGCTGAAATCCAAATGCTTTTCCTAGAATTATATGGTTTTTCCTAATGTAATCCTACTCATTCTCTAAACTTCAGTCCTAGTCCTCTATCCCCTACACTTATCCCATGGCTCTTCTCTTCCTTTCCTATCCCTCTCTTTCCCTTCAGCCATCACTGTGACATAAGGAGGCTCTGTGAGCTGGGAGATGGGGAAGACTCACCAGAATGAGCACCAGGATAGAATCCTGTCTCTGTTTTATCTCAACCTGCTCAGTCTTTATGAGGGTGCTGCTCTTTGCCTGTGAGGAGCCTTTAACAGGAAATTCCCTATAGCCAGTTTTGTAAAAACACACAAGGTCTCTGAGGAATCTAATTTCTAATTCTGACTCAAAAAGAGAGAACCAATAGGGAGCTATGGCTTCTGAGAAAATGAAGGCAGAATAGCGAGGTTTAAGTCAGCAAGATGACGGAATAAGAGGACCCAGGACTCTTCCCAATACGAAAACACAGATTGAACAAGCATTGATGGATGAGAAGACCTATACGAGAGTTCCGGAATTCAGTTGAGAGATTACAGGATCCTGGTGGCTCATACAACAAGAATAGACAAATGGAAAAGGATTAGAAGAAAAGTTTCACCTGACCCACATCCCCTCTCCCCCAACCTGGCACTATTCTGCGCCAAGAGAGATTCCCTCAGCCCATTAGTTCTCCCGTGGTGGAAAGAGTGTGGTGGAAAGAGTGAGCAACTCTGCCCCTGCACACCTTATGTGTATCCACACAAACATAGTTCTCATTATTCTCAATAGCTATGTTCTATAACACTGAATTATGTTCTTGAACACTGAATTAGAAAATTTGGAACCATTGCTCTTAGGGGAAATCTAGAGTAAGATTCCTACAAGCATCTTGTCACAACATTTTTGTCAATCAGCCAATACACAAACTTTTTTTAAATGTGTGTTTCTGTGAAAATACACCTCCTTTAATACATAGTTCTTACAAATGATTAATTGTACAGTCCTTAAATGATTGAAAACCGGGGGCTGTGGATGCCACTTATGTTGGTTCCTTCCGCAAAGTCTTTATAGGACAAGCCAGTCTCATTGGTGTTGATACTTGTTTTCCACTTACTGCTTACTGCTTAATGCCATTTAATAGGCATTTGAAGAACTCATCTGCAGCCTCCTGATTAGCAAGACCTGCCTGAGGCCTGAGCTCCAAGTTTAACATTGTATATTCTTTGTTGCCTTTTTTTTTCACTATATGAAGTTTATTGTCAAATTGGTTTCCATACAACACCCAGTGCTCATCCCAAAAGGTGCCCTCCTCAATACCCAACACCCACCCTCCCCTCCCTCCCACCCCCCCATCAACCCTAGTTTGTTCTCAGTTTTTATGAGTCTCTTATGCTTTGGCTCTCTCCCACTCTAACCTCTTTTTTTTTTTTTTCTTCCCCTCCCCCATGGGTTTCTGTTAAGTTGATTCTCAGGATCCACATAAGAGTGAAACCATATGGTATCTATCTTTCTCTGTATGGCTTATTTCACTTAGCATCACACTCTCCAGTTCCATCAACGTTGCTCCAAAAGGCCATATTTCATTCTTTCTCATTGCCACGTAGTATTCCATTGTGTATATAAACCACAATTTCTTTATCCATTCATCAGCTGATGGACATTTAGGCTCTTTCCATAATTTGGCTATTGTTGAGAGTGCTGCTATAAACATTGGGGTACAAGTGCCCCTATGCATCACTACTCCTGTATCCCTTGGGTAAATTCCTAGCAGTGCTATTGCTGGGTCATACGGTAGGTCTATTTTTAATTTTCTGAGGAACCTCCACACTGCTTTACAGAGCGGCTGCACCAATTTGCATTCCCACCAACAGTGCAAGAGGGTTCCCGTTTCTCCACATCCTCTCCAGCATCTATAGTCTCCTGATTTGTTCATTTTAGCCACTCTGACTGGCGTGAGGTGATATCTGAGTGAGGTTTTGATTTGTATTTCCCTGATAAGGAGCGACGTTGAGCATCTTTTCATGTGCCTGTTGGCCATCCGGATGTCTTCTTTAGAGAAGTGTCTATTCATGTTTTCTGCCCATTTCTTCACTGGGTTATTTGTTTTTCGGGTGTGGAGTTTGGTGAGCTCTTTATAGATTTTGGATACTAGCCCTTTGTCCGAAATGTCATTTGCAAATATCTTTTCCCATGCGGTTGGTTGCCGTTTAGTTTTGTTGGTTGTTTCCTTTGCTGTGCAGAAGCTTTTATCTTCATAAAGTCCCAGTAATTCACTTTTGCTTTTAATTCCCTTGCCTTTGGGGATGTGTCGAGTAAGAGATTGCTACGGCTGAGGTCAGAGAGGTCTTTTCCTGCTTTCTCCTCTAAGGTATTTATGGTTTCCTGTCTCACATTCGGGTCCTTTATCCATTTTGAGTTTATTTTTGTGAATGGTGTGAGAAAGTGGTCTAGTTTCATTCTTCTGCATGTTGCTGTCCAGTTCTCCCAGCACCATTTGTTAAAGAGACTGTCTTTTTTCCATTGGATGTTCTTTCCTGCTTTGTCAAAGATGAGTTGGCCATACATTTGTGCGTCTAGTTCTGGGGTTTCTATTCTATTCCATTGGTCTATGTGTCTGTTTTTGTGCCAATACCATGCTGTCTTGATGATGACAGCTTTGTAGTAGAGGCTAAAGTCTGGGATTGTGATGCCTCCTGCTTTGGTGTTCTTCTTCAAAATTACTTTGGCTATTTGGGGCCTTTTGTGGTTCCATATGAATTTTAGGATTGCTTGTTCTAGTTTCGAGAAGAATGCTGGTGCCATTTTGATTGGGATTGCATTGAATGTGTAGATAGCTTTGGGTAGTATTGACATTTTGACAATATTTATTCTTCCAATCCATGAGCAGGTAATGTCTTTCCATTTCTTTATATCTACTTCAATTACCTTCATAAGTTTTCTATAGTTTTCAGCATACAGATCTTTTACATCTTTGGTTAGATTTATTCCTAGGTATTTTATGCTTCTTGGTGCAATTGTGAATGGGATCAGTTCCTTTATTTGTCTTTCTGTTGCTTCATTGTTAGTGTATAAGAATGCAACTGATTTCTGTACATTGATTTTGTATCCTGCAACTTTGCTAAATTCATGTATCAGTTCTAGCAGACTTTTGGTGGAGTCTATTGGATTTTCCATGTATAATATCATGTCATCTGCAAAAGGCGAAAGCTTGACTTCATCTTTGCCAATTTTGATGCCTTTGATTTCCTTTTGTTGTCTGATTGCTGATGCTAGAACTTCCAGCACTATGTTAAACAACAGCGGTGAGAGTGGGCATCCCTGTCGTGTTCCTGATCTCAGGGAAAAAGCTCTCAGTTTTTCCCCACTGAGGATGATGTTAGCTGTGGGCTTTTCATAAACGGCTTTTATGATGTTTAAGTATGTTCCTTCTATCCTGACTTTCTCAAGGGTTTTTATTAAGAAAGGGTGCTGGATTTTGTCAAAGGCCTTTCTGCATCGATTGACAGGATCATATGGTTCTTCTCTTTTTTTTTTTTTTGTTAATGTGATGTATCACGTTGATTGATTTGCGAGTGTTGAACCAGCCCTGCATCCCAGGAATGAATCCCACTTGATCATGGTGAATAGTTCTTTTTATATGCTGTTGAATTCGATTTGCTAGTATCTTACTGAGAATTTTTGCATCCATATTCATCAGGGATATTGGCCTGTAGTTCTCTTTTTTTACTGGGTCTCTGTCTGGTTTAGGAATCAAAGTAATACTGGCTTCATAGAATGAGTCTGGAAGTTTTCCTTCCCTTTCTATTTCTTGGAATAGCTTGAGAAGGATAGGTATTATCTCTGCTTTAAACGTCTGGTAGAACTCCCCTGGGAAGCCATCTGGTCCTGGACTCTTATTTGTTGGGAGATTTTTGATAACCGATTCAATTTCTTCGCTGGTTATGGGTCTGTTCAAGCTTTCTATTTCCTCCTGATTGAGTTTTGGAAGAGTGTGGGTGTTTAGGAATTTGTCCATATCTTCCAGGTTGTCCAATGTGTTGGCATATAATTTTTCATAGTATTCCCTGTAATTGTTTGTATCTCTGAGGGATTGGTTGTAATAATTCCATTTTCATTCATGATTTTCTCTATTTGGGTCATCTCCCTTTTCTTTTTGAGAAGCCTGGCTAGAGGTTTGTCAATTTTGTTTATTTTTTCAAAAAACCAAGTCTTGGTTTCGTTGATCTGCTCTACTGTTTTTTTAGATTCTATATTGTTTATTTCTGCTCTGATCTTTACTATTTCTCTTCTTCTGCTGGGTTTAGGCTGCCTTTGCTGTTCTGCTTCTATTTCCTTTAGGTGTGCTGTTAGATTTTGTATTTGGGATTTTTCTTGTTTCTTGAGATAGGCCTGGTTTGCAATGTATTTTTCTCTCAGGACTGCCTTCGCTACATCCCAAAGCGTTTGGATTGTTGTATTTTCATTTTCATTTGTTTCCATATATTTTTTAATTTCTTCTCTAATTGCCTGGTTGACCCACTCATTCTTTAGTAGGGTGTCCTTTAACCTCCAGCCTTTTGGAGGTTTTCCAGACTTTTTCCTGTGGTTGATTTCAAGCTTCATAGCATTGTGGTCTGAAAGTATGCATGGTATAATTTCAATTCCTGTATACTTATGAAGGGCTGTTTTGTGACCCAGTATATGATCTGTCTTGGAGAATGTTCCATGTGCACTCGAGAAGAAAGTATATTTGTTGCTTTGGGATGCAGAGTTCTAAATATATCTGTCAAGTCCATCTGATCCAATGTATCATTCAGGGCCCTTGTTTCTTTATTGACTGTGTGTCTAGATGATCTATCCGTTTCTGTAAGTGGAGTGTTAAAGTCCCCTGCAATTACCACATTCTTATCAAGAAGGTTGCTTATGTTTATGAGTAATTGTTTTATATATTTGGGGGCTCCTTTATTCGGCACATAAACATTTATAACTGTTAGCTCTTCCTGATGGATAGACCCTGTAATTATTACATAATGCCCTTCTTCATCTCTTGTTACAGCCTTTAATTAAAATCTAGTTTGTCTGATCTAAGTATGGCTACTCCAGCTTTCTTTTGGCTTCCAGTAGCATGATAAATAGTTCTCCATCCCCTCACTCTCAATCTAAAGGTGTCCTCAGATCTAAAATGAGTCTCTTGTAGACAGCAAATAGATGGGTCTTGTTTTTTTATCCATTCTGATACCCTATGTCTTTTGGTTGGCGCATTTAATCCATTTACATTCAGTGTTATTATGGAAAGATACGGGTTTAGAGTCATTGTGAGGTCTGTATGTTTTATGCTTGTAGTGATGTCTCTGGTACTTTGTCTCACAGGATCCCCCTTAGGATCTCTTGTAGGGCTGGTTTAGTGGTGACAAATTCCTTCAGTTTTTGTTTGTTTGGGAAGACCTTTATCTCTCCTTCTATTCTAAATGACAGACTTGCTGGATAAAGGATTCTCGGCTGCATATTTTTTCTGTTCAGCAAATGGAAGAAATCATGGCAATCCTTTCTGGCCTGCCAAGTTTCAAAAGAGAGATCAGTCACGAGTCTTATAGGTCTCCCTTTATATGTGAGGGCACGTTTATCCCTTGCTGCTTTCAGAATTTTCTCTTTATCCTTGTATTTTGCCAGTTTCACTATGATATGTCGTGCAGAAGATCGATTCAAGTTACGTCTGAAGGGAGTTCTCTGTGCCTCTTGGATTTCAATGCCTTTTTCCTTCCCCAGTTCAGGGAAGTTCTCACCTATAATTTCTTCAAGTACCCCTTCAGCACCTTTCCCTCTCTCTTCCTCTTCTGGGATACCAATTATGCGTATATTATTTCTTTTTAGTTTATCACTTAGTTCTCTAATTTTCCCCTCATACTCTTGGATTTTTTTTATCTCTCTTTCCCTCAGCTTCCTCTTTTTCCATAACTTTATCTTCTAGTTCACCTATTCTCTCCTCTGCCTCTTCAATCTGAGCCGTCGTCGTTTCCATTTTGTTTTGCATTTCGTTTAAAGCGCTTTTCAGCTCCTCGTGACTGTTCCTTAGTCCCTTGATCTCTGTGGCAAGAGATTCTCTGCTGTCCTGTATACTGTTTTCAAGCCCAGCGATTAATTTTATGACTATTATTCTAAATTCACTTTCTGTTATATTATTTAAATCCTTTTTGATCAGTTCATTAGCTGTTGTTATTTCCTGGAGGTTTTTCTGAGGGGAATTCTTCCGTTTGGTCATTTTGGATAGTCCCTGGAGTGGTGAGGACCTGCAGGGCACTTCCCTGTGCTGTCTTGAATAACTGCGTTGGTGGGCAGGGCTGCAGTCAGACCTGATGTCTGCCCCCAGCCCACCGCTGGGGCCACAGTCAGACTGGTGTGTGCCTTCTCTTCCCCTCTCCTAGGGGCGGGATTCACTGTGGGGTGGCGTGGCCCATCTGGGCTACTTGCACACTGCCAGGCTTGTGGTGCTGGGGATCCGGCGTATTAGCTGGGGTGGGTAGGCAAGGTGCACGGGGGCATGAGGGGCAGGCTTAGCTCGCTTCTCCTTAGGTTATCCACTTCAGGAGGGGCCCTGTGGCAGCGGGAGAGAGTCAGATCCGCTGCCGGAGGTTTGGCTCCACAGAAGCACAGAGTTGGGTGTTTGCGCAGAGCGAGCAAGTTCCCTGGCAGGAACCGGTTATTTTGGGAATTTGGCTGGGGGATGGGCGGGGGAGATGGCGCTGGCGAGTGCCTTTGTTCCCCACCAAACTGAGCTCTGTCATCCGGGGTCTCAGCAGCTCTCCCTCCCTTTGTCCTCCAGCCCTCCCGCTTTCTGAGCAGAGCTGTTAACTTATGATCTCCCAGACCCTAAGTCTCGCTTGCTGTCGAAACACAGTCTGTCAGGCCCCTCCACTTTTGCCAGCCAGACTTGGGGCGCTGCTTGGCCGGCGAGCCGCCCCTCCACCCCGGCTTCCTCCCACTAGTCCGTGTAGCGCGCACTGCCTCGCCGCCCTTCCTACCCTCTTCTGTGGGCCTCTCGTCTGCGCCTGGCTCTGGAGACTCCGTTCTGCTAATCCTCTGGCGGTTTTCTGGGTTATTTAGGCAGGTGTAGGTGGAATCTAAGTGATCAGCAGGACGCGTGGTGAGCCCAGCGTCCTCCTACGCCGCCATCTTCCCTCTCTCCCTGTTCTCAGTTTTTAAGAGTCTCTTATGCTTTGGCTCTCTTCCACTCTAACCTCTTTTTTTTTTTTTCCTTCCCCTCCCCCATGGGTTTCTGTTAAGTTTCTCAGGATCCACATAAGAGTGAAACCATATGGTATCTGTCTTTCTCTGTATGGCTTATTTCACTTAGCATAACACTCTCCAGTTCCATCCACGTTGCTACAAAAGGCCATATTTCATTCTTTTTCATTGCCACATAGTACTCCATTGTGTATATAAACCACAATTTCTTTATCCATTCATCAGTTGATGGACATTTAGGCTCTTTCCATAATTTGGCTATTGTTGAGTGTGCTGCTATAAACATTGGGGTACAAGTGCCCCTATGCATCAGTACTCCTGTATCCCTTGGGTAAATTCCTAGCAGTGCTACTGCTGGGTCATAGGGTGGGTCTATTTTTAATTTTCTGAGGAACCTCCACACTGTTTTCCAGAGTGGCTGAACCAATTTGCATTCCCACCAACAGTGCAAGAGGGTTCCCGTTTCTCCACATCCTCTCCAGCATCTATAGTCTCCTGATTTGTTCATTTTAGCCACTCTGACTGGTGTGAGGTGATATCTGAGTGTGGTTTTGATTTGTATTTTCCTGATGTCTTTGTTGCCTTTTGACACATTTCCTAGCCAGCCTGTGCAAGCCTAGAAGAGTGATTGTTATTCTGACCTGGAATGATATAACTGAATACCTTTGACCTCCTCACACCAGGGTTGTCCCACTAGGCTTTTTTTTTTTTTAATTGTCATCTCTTGAATCCACAAGTTTAACCCCTTTTTCATCTTTTCCATATTTTTATCTCACACTACCTACCGATGTTATTTTAGTACTTTCTAGAGTGACTTCACACACAGATAGACAAGTTTCCTCTTCCTTTATCTGGGTATATATTATATTTTTGATTCATTAACCTTGAACTCACAACCAACAATGCATAACTCACACTTGAATGGAGTTTATCTAAGATGGTTATTTTCTCCGTAAGGCACATTACAATCTTGCACTTAGAAACACTAGAAAAGTATTATTTATACCAGTAAACTCCATAAATGGTAAGATATTTACTTATTCTAGTGTGCATCAGCCGTATGCATGGGGGCCATTTTAAACAGTGGAATCAACAAAAAACACAAAAATATGAAAATATGGCATGAAACAGATTGCAAAAGCACTTGTTTATAGCTGAAATGAGAAGTCAGAACGTCACCTTAATCAATCTCTGGGAATGTGACTGTCAGGCAACTCAAATATTTACCAGCTCTTTGCATGCTGCAAATAACTGTTAAAGTGCCATGAGAATTTATTTGACAATAATTTAAGTTACAATTTAAATTGTATGGAGTGGGGGGGAAAATTGGAGATGGTGACACAGGAGGACGCTGGGCTCACCACGCATCCTGCTGATCACTTAGATTCCACCTACACCTGCCTAAATAACCCAGAAAACCGCCAGAGGATCAGCAGAACGGAGTCTCCGGAGCCAAGCGCAGACGAGAGGCCCACAGAAGAGGGTAGGAAGGGCGGCAAGGGGGTGCGCGCTCCACAGACTGGCGGGAGGGAGCCGGGGCGAGGGGCGGCTCCTCGGCCAAGCAGAGCCCCCCGAGTCTGGCTGGCAAAAGCGGAGGGGCTGGACTGAGTGTGTTCCCACAGCAAGCGCGACTTAGCATCTGGGAGGTCATAACTTAACAGCTCTGTTCTGGAAAGCCGGAAGGCTGGAGGACAAAGGGAGGGACAGTTGCTGAGCCCCCGGACAACAGAGCTCAGTTTGGTGGGGAACAAAGGCACTCTCCAGCGCCATCTCCCCCGCCCATCCCCCAGCCAAAATTCCAAAGGGAACCAGTTCCTGCCAGGGAACTGCTCACTCCGCGCAAACACCCAACTCTGTGCTTCTGCGGAGCCAAACCTCCGGCAGCGGATCTGACTCTCTCCCGCTGCCACAGGGCCCCTCCTGAAGTGGATCACCTAAGGAGAAGTGAGCTAAGCCTGCCCCTCATGCCCCCGTGCACCTTGCCTACCCACCCCAGCTAAACGCCAGATCCCCAGCACCACAAGCCTGGCAGTGTGCAAGTAGCCCAGATGGGCCACGCCACCCCACAGTGAATCCCGCCCCTAGGAGAGGGGAAGAGAAGGCACACACCAGACTGACTGTGGCCCCGGCGGTGGGCTGGGGGCAGACATCAGGTCGGACTGCGGCCCCGCCCACCAACTCCAGTTATACACCACAGCACGGGGTAGTGCCCTGCAGGTCCTCACCACTCCAGGGACTATCCAAAATGACCAAACAGAAGAATTCCCCTCAGAAAAACCTCCAGGAAATAACAACAGCTAATGAACTGATCAAAAAGGATTTAAATAATATAACAGAAAGTGAATTTAGAATAATAGTCATAAAATTAATCGCTGGGCTTGAAAACAGTATACAGGACAGCAGAGAATCTCTTGCCACAGAGATCAAGGGACTAAGGAACAGTCACGAGGAGCTGAAAAGCGCTTTAAACGAAATGCAAAACAAAATGGAAACGACGATGGCTCGGATTGAAGAGGCAGAGGAGAGAATAGGTGAACTAGAAGATAAAGTTATGGAAAAAGAGGAACCTGAGAGAAAGAGAGATAAAAAATCCAAGAGTATGAGGGGAAAATTAGAGAACTAAGTGATACACTAAAAAGAAATAATATACGCATAATTGGTATCCCAGAGGAGGAAGAGAGAGGGAAAGGTGCTGAAGGGGTACTTGAAGAAATTATAGGTGAGAACTTCCCTGAACTGGGGAAGGAAAAAGGCATTGAAATCCAAGAGGCACAGAGAACTCCCTTCAGACGTAACTTGAATCGATCTTCTGCACGACATATCATAGTGAAACTGGCAAAATACAAGGATAAAGAGAAAATTCTGAAAGCAGCAAGGGATAAACGTGCCCTCACATATAAAGGGAGACCTATAAGACTCGTGACTGATCTCTCTTTTGAAACTTGGCAGGCCAGAAAGGATTGGCACGATATCTTCAGTGTGCAAAACAGAAAAAATATGCAGCCGAGAATCCTTTATCCAGCAAGTCTGTCATTTAGAATAAAAGGAGAGATAAAGGTTTTCCCAAACAAACAAAAACTGAAGGAATTCATCACCACTTAACCAGCCCTACAAGAGATCCTAAGGGGGATCCTGTGAGACAAAGTACCAGAGACATCGCTACAAGCATGAAACCTACGGACATCACGATGACTCTAAACCCATATCTTTCTATAATAACACTGAATGTAAATGGATTAAATGAGCCAACCAAAAGACATAGGGTATCAGAATGGATAAAAAAAACAAGACCCATCTATTTACTGTCTACAAGAGACTCATTTTAGATCTGAGGATACCTTTAGATTGAGAGTGAGGGGATGGAGAACTATTTATCATGCTACTGGAAGCCAAAAGAAAGCTGGAGTAGCCATACTTAGATCAGACAAACTAGACTTTAAATTAAAGGCTGTAACAAGAGATGAAGAAGGGCATTATGTAATAATTACAGGGTCTATCCATCAGGAAGAGCTAACAGTTATAAATGTCTATGCGCTGAATACCTGGTCCCCAAATATATAAAACAATTACTCATAAACATAAGCAATCTTCTTGATAAGAATGTGGTAATTGCAGGGGACTTTAACACTCCACTTACAGAAATGGATAGATCATCTACACACACGGACAATAAAAAAACAAGGGCCCTGAATGATACATTGGATCAGATGGACTTGACAGATATATTTAGAACTCTGCATCCCAAAGCAACAGAATATACTTTCTTCTCGAGTGCACATGGAACATTCTCCAAGATAGATCATATACTGGGTCACAAAACAGCCCTTCATAAGTATACAAGAATTGAAATTATACCATGCATACTTTCAGACCACAATGCTATGAAACTTGAAATCAACCACAGGAAAAAGTCTGGAAAACCTCCAAAAGGCTGGAGGTTAAAGGACACCCTACTAAAGAATGAGTGGGTCAACCAGGCAATTAGAGAAGAAATTAAAAAATATATGGAAACAAACGAAAATGAAAATACAACAATCCAAATGCTTTGGGATGCAGCGAAGGCAGTCCTGAGAGAAAAATACATCGCAAACCAGGCCTATCTCAAGAAACAAGAAAAATACCCAAAACAAAATCTAACAGCACACCTAAAGGAAATAGAAGCAGAACAGCAAAGGCAGCCTAAACCCAGCAGAAGAAGAGAAATAGTAAAGATCAGAGCGGAAATAAACAATATAGAATCTAAAAAAACGGTAGAGCAGATCAACGAAACCAAGAGTTGATTTTTTGAAAAAATAAACAAAATTGACAAACCTCTAGCCAGGCTTCTCAAAAAGAAAAGGGAGATGACCCAAATAGAGAAAATCATGAATGAAAATGGAATTATTACAACCAATCCCTCAGAGATACAATTACAGGGAATACTATGAAAAATTATATGCCAACACATTGGACAACCTGGAAGATATGGACAAATTCCTAAACACCCACACTCTTCCAAAACTCAATCAGGAGGAAATAGAAAGCTTGAACAGACCCATAACCAGCGAAGAAATTGAATCGGTTATCAAAAATCTCCCAACAAATAAGAGTCCAGGACCAGATGGCTTCCCAGGGGAGTTCTACCAGACGTTTAAAGCAGAGATAATACCTATCCTTCTCAAGCTATTCCAAGAAATAGAAAGGGAAGGAAAACTTCCAGACTCATTCTATGAAGCCAGTATTACTTTGATTCCTAAACCAGACAGAGACCCAGTAAAAAAAGAGAACTACAGGCCAATATCCCTGATGAATATGGATGCAAAAATTCTCAATAAGATACTAGCAAATCGAATTCAACAGCATATAAAAAGAATTATTCACCATGATCAAGTGGGATTCATTCCTGGGATGCAGGGCTGGTTCAACATTCGCAATCAATCAACGTAATACATCACTTTAATAAAAGAAAAGAGAAGAACCATATGATCCTGTCAATCGATGCAGAAAAGGCCTTTGACAAAATCCAGCACACTTTCTTAATAAAAACCTTTGAGAAAGTTGGGATAGAAGGAACATACTTAAACATCATAAAAGCCATTTATGAAAAGCCCACAGCTAACTTCATCCTCAGTGGGGAAAAACTGAGAGCTTTTTCCCTGAGATCAGGAACACTACAGGGATGTCCACTCTCACTGCTGTTGTTTAACATAGTGTTGGAAGTGCTAGCATCAGCAATCAGACAACAAAAGGAAATCAAAGGCATCAAAATTGGCAAAGATGAAGTCAAGCTTTCGCTTTTTGCAGATGACATGATATTATACATGGAAAATCTGATAGACTCCACCAAAAGTCTGCTAGAACTGATACATGAATTTAGCAAAGTTGCAGGATACAAAATCAATGTACAGAAATCAGTTGCATTCTTATACACTAACAATGAAGCAACAGAAAGACAAATAAAGGAACTGATCCCATTCACAATTGCACCATGAAGCATAAAATACCTAGGAATAAATCTAACAAAGATGTAAAAGATCTGTATGCTGAAAACTATAGAAAACTTATGAAGGTAATTGAAGTAGATATAAAGAAATGGAAAGACATTACCTGCTCATGGATTGGAAGAATAAATATTGTCAAAATGTCAATACTACCCAAAGCTATCTACACATTCAATGCAATCCCAATCAAAATGGCACCAGCATTCTTCTCGAAACTAGAACAAGCAATCCTAAAATTCATATGGAACCACAAAAGGCCCCAAATAGCCAAAGTAATTTTGAAGAAGAACACCAAAGCAGGAGGCATCACAATCCCAGACTTTAGCCTCTACTACAAAGCTGTCATCATCAAGACAGCATGGTATTGGCACAAAAACAGACACATAGACCAATGGAATAGAATAGAAACCCCAGAACTAGACGCACAAATGTATGGCCAACTCATCTTTGACAAAGCAGGAAAGAACATCCAATGGAAAAAAGACAGTCTCTTTAACAAATGGTGCTGGGAGAACTGGACAGCAACATGCAGAAGAATGAAACTAGACCACTTTCTCACACCATTCACAAAAATAAACTCAAAATGGATAAAGGACCTGAATGTGAGACAGGAAACCATCAAAACCCTAGAGGAGAAAGCAGGAAAAGACCTCTCTGACCTCAGCCGTAGCAATCTCTTACTCGACACATCCCCAAAGGCAAGGGAATTAAAAGCAAAAATGAATTACTGGGACCTTTTGAAGATAAAAAGCTTCTGCACAGCAAAGGAAACAACCAACAAAACTAAAAGGCAACCAACCGCATGGGAAAAGATATTTGCAAATGACATATCGGACAAAGGGCTAGTATCCAAAATCTATAAAGAGCTCACCAAACTCCACACCCGAAAAACAAATAACCCAGTGAAGAAACGGGCAGAAAACATGAAAAGACACTTCTCTAAAGAAGACATCCGGATGGCCAACAGGCACATGAAAAGATGCTCAACGTCGCTCCTCATCAGGGAAATACAAATCAAAACCACACTCAGATATCACCTCACGCCAGAGTGGCCAAAATGAACAAATCAGGAGACTGTAGATGCTGGAGAGGATGTGGAGAAATGGGAACCCTCTTGCACTGTTGGTGGGAATGCAAATTGGTGCAGCCACTCTGGAAAGCAGTGTGGAGGTTCCTCAGAAAATTAAAAATAGACCCACCCTATGACCCAGCAATAGCACTGCTAGGAATTTACCCAAGGGATACAGGAGTAGTGATGCATAGGGGCACTTGTACCCCAATGTTTATAGCAGCACTTTCAACAATAGCCAAATTATGGAAAGAGCCTAAATGTCCATCAACTGATGAATCGATAAAGAAATTGTGGTTTATATACACAATGGAGTACTACGTGGCAATGAGAAAGAACGAAATATGGCCCTTTGTAGCAACGTGGATGGAACTGGAGAGTGTGATGCTAAGTGAAATAAGCCATACAGAGAAAGACAGATACCATATGGTTTCACTCTTATGTGGATCCTGAGAAACTTAACAGAAACCCATGGAGGAGGGGAAGGAAAAAAATAAAAAAAGAGGTTAGAGTGGGAGAGAGCCAAAGCATAAGAGACTCATAAAAACTGAGAACAAACTGAGGGTTGATGGGGGGTGGGAGGGAGGGGAGGGTGGGTGTTGGGTATTGAGGAGGGCACCTTTTGGGATGAGCACTGGGTGTTGTATGGCAACCAATTTGACAATAAATTTCATATATTTAAAATTTAAAAAAAATAAATGAATAAAAAATTAAAAAAAATAAATTGTATGGAGTGGGCAAATTTGCAAGTATGGAAATCCCCATATAATGGAGCCCTGCTGTGTATTTGTAATTTATATGACTCATATCTAAGATGTCCACAAAGAATGTAAGTAAATGTAAAATTAATCTGATAAAATTCCAACCTCTACATCTTACAGTTTGGTGAGATTGACACAAAAATGATGTAAAAACTGTTCAGTGATCTCAAAGGAGCCTGAAATACATGCAAAAGCATAGTAAATCTAGATGGCTGAGAGGATTGCATGTTTATTAAAGTTGTCAAATTTTCCACATTAATGTTTAGATATAATTCAACTTTCACCAAAATCCCATTTTGATTAATTTCATATAATCAAATAAATATTCCACAAAAATTATTCTGATGAATTGTGAAAAGAATAAGGTACATGTTACAACATGTTATTTAGACTCTGATATAAAATGTTAAAGTCTAATACGACTTAAATATTCAAATGTATATGAATATGAAAATCATGGAATAAAATTAAACCAAATATCAAAGTGACAGTATGGTTGATGTTTGTTTTGTGTTTATATTTTCCTATATTAAAAATAAAAAGGCATTATTTGAAGTAAAGGAACTAGACACTTATCTATCCTTTTGTGATAAATACACATGATGTATTTAAGAACAATTCCGAGACTCAAGCAATCCTGCTGAGAGGCGGGCTCCAGAGACACTCCAAAAAACTCACCTTCCCTCTCTCCACCCTTGTTAGATTCTCCTGTTATTAAGATGTTAGTGCTAAAGACTTAGAACCTGAGTTCTGAGCTCAAATTGAACTCCCAGCGGTTTCTTCTCTTGACATGTTGGGAGGCCACCCCCACTCTATGCCCTTGAGAGCTTTAGAAATCAGAAAACATGTCTATAACTGAGCTTATTTGGAAATGCTATAAGTCTTGAGAGAACTAAAGTGTTCCTCAGACCAAGATGCTCATCCTCACAGGTCCCCTGTTAGGTAAGGCACTGTTTGGTCACACTCATTTGTGTCATGGGCTGACTAAGTGGACCATAGCCAAAGAGAAGATTTCAGGGCTCTAATAGAACAAACAAGCTCTATTAAAAAACATCTTGTATAAGATTTCTTGGGGCACCTGAGCCTATTTGGCTTTGTGGCACCTGAATAGACTACCTACCTCTGTTTTACCCTGTATGGGCTGAGATTAGACTGCAACTTTTATTGAGAATAATTTTGTGCATGGGCTTCTCTGCTTAGTTCAGTACATCAGAGGAAGTCTGATGAAGGAAAGGATGGGAGTATAGTTGTGTCAGTTCTTTAGCCTGAGTGAATCTATGGTATTTGAGCAATGTCTCATACTTCTCGTGTAGTCATAAATGCATTATGCCATTTTACATTTATAAAACCTTAAGAAGTGCTCATCTCCTAAAGCTTAATGTAAAGATTACAAACTTTGTAATTATACTTAAGTAGGGTTCAAATTCCACATCCTTGAATTCATAGTAGAATAGCTTTGGGAACGTAAATTAACATTCTTAGGGTTTTTTTAAAGCTGTATTATGAGTATGGTTATCTACCAACCCCCTTCCTTAAGGATTAAATGGGATAATGCTTGCAATGTTAGTAATATAGTACCTAATATATGCCAATGCATGTTGATTAATTTTTGTAAGGAGATGTATAGGGTTGTAGAATTTAGCCAGAAGATATAATTTTTTTTTAATTTTATTCCTCCCCAAAAGCAGATGTAAGTTTCTTTTCCTCTGAACCTTCTTTTTATCCATCCTATAATCAGACAAGGAATGAAATGCTGACAATTCAATTTTGTTAGAAACTAATACCTGGGTATGTCTTAAAGATTTAATATTAGAATCAGGAAAACTGTTAATGCACTATAGTGTTTGAAGATAGTGTGCACTATAATAAATTTATAGTGATTCCACTGGTTGTCTTAAATTTATATTGAAATTATTTACCAGAAAAATAACAACATTCCTTTGTCTTTTCCTTTTCTCTTTTTCTTCATTCTTTGGAACAAGCAAATATATGAAAGTACGTGGCCTCTGCCAAGTATTTTATTTGCAATATATATATTTACAATATAATATATTTATTTGCATTATACATATATATATATATTTGCAATATAATAGATGAGAAAACATGCAGAAATAGACAATATGACAAAAGATAGAAGACAGGTAAGTATACATATCATAGTAACACTTGAGGGATATCAGTGGTGGTTCAAAGTTCCCAGAAAAATAATCTCACAGGAGCTGATATGTGAGTAGAGTCTTCAATTCTAACCAAATTACTAAGGGTTTGTATGTGTGAAGAAATGCTATGACAAATAAAGACACAGGGTTACCACCTTCATGAAGTGAGTAGATGACCAGTTCTCCAAGGAGAGAAATATAGGAAAGGTATTTCAAGGGGTTAGAAAACTTGCTAATATTTTACAAGACATAGAAAGCTACATCTTCTTTGTAACTTCTTGGGTTGTACATTTTTCTGATAAATACATTTGTAACTCTGTATTATTTACTTACATACTTTAAACAGAGCCCATATTTTAGACCTCTCCTACATTGAGTGTATATCCTTTTTAGGTTATTTCTTATGTTTATAAAAGTTTTATTATAAATGTGTGTGTCTACACCCACACCCATACATGCACACACACACACACACACACACACACACACACATATGCTTAATTTTTGCATGTGTGTCAATGTTAATGGAAAAATAAAATTTATGCTTCCTTTTTTCATTTTTCTGTCAGTTTGCAAAAATATACTTTACTTATTCTAAGTGCTTCTGAGTATTCTAAAATATAAATATACCACAGATTTTTAAGTTCAGTATTACTTTACTGATGGGCATTTTGAATGTTTCAATATTTATTCTTTTACAGGAACTTTTACAATGAAAATTACTGTATATACTTCCACATGTATATATGAACATTGTCCCCTGAGATGGCACGTAGTTAAATTGGTCTGTCCAAAACTTTGTTTTTAATAAGAATGATCACTATACAATTTTCCACTAAGAGCAGGTTCAATTTTCTCCAATCAATTGGGCATAACGATCGCTCTTTAGCCCAAACCTCACTAATGCTTATTTTCATCATTCCTGAAATTCTGTTGGTTAAAAAATCAAATTCATTTCCTGACACATTGTTATCAGCCCCACTCTGGCCATCATGCTGAATGAGTTCCATGTCAGTGTGAATGAACTTCCTCCTGGTCCTTCCAAAGAAAGTCACACATCCTCCCAAATTTTGGTGTTCCCTTCTCAAAGCTATACACTATCACTTGGCATCTTGGCATGAACTAATATGACTAAAATCTAAAAGAAAAGGTATATTTTCTATTTAAAACTTCCTATCATCCCTCCTGCCTTTCTAACCTGTGTCTTACAACTGTTTCTAAGTCCTCCAAACCCATGACTCTTACACATTTTTCCCCACATGATTCTACATATACATTTACAAATACATGTATCGTAATGAAAGAAGAAGTTAGTTGAAGGAGCCATTACATACAGTGTGTTTTTGATGAATTAATCATACAGAAATTCCACTAAGCATCTAAACTTATTTTTATTTTTTTATGTTTTTATTTAAATTCCAGTTAGTTAGCACACAGTATAATATGGGTGTTATATGTAAGTACTGAATCACTTATCGCAATATACCTGGGACTCTTAAATATTTTTTAGCATATTACTTTTTACATATTACTTTCTTCTCAGTGTGTAAAAGATTTTGGATTTTCACACATTAAGCTCCAATTTTTGGTGCCTAGATATTTTCCCTCATATAGCATCCATAGATCAGCCACATTGTAATTACAACTGTGAAATAATATCTGATAATCAGATACGATGATGAAATAATTCATAAATATTTACAGACATTGGAATTATTTCATGACCTGCAATTCCCTGCATTTTGGTTTACTTAGCTCATCAAAGGTTTCCAAATTTGCAAGCTATTATTTTTTTGTTGTTGTTGTAGAGGAAAATACACCAAGAGAAAGCTAAAACATCAGGCACTTGTTATGTCAGCATACAATAAGACTGATGTCCATCCATCAACCTTCATCCTCATTGGCATTCCTGGGTTGGAGGCTGCCCACATCTGGATCTCCATCCCCTTTTGTGTGGTATACCTTTTGGCCCTCCTGGGAAACTGCTCTTTTCTGTTTATCATTAAGACAGACCCCAGCCTCCATGAGCCAATGTACCTCTTCCTCTGCATGCTGGCTGTGGCTGATCTGGTTGTGTGTACTACAGCTGTACCAAAACTTCTTAGCCTTTTCTGGTTCCATGATGGAGAGATTCGCTTTGAAGCCTGCCTCACTCAAGTGTTCCTGATTCACTCTTGCTCTACCATGGAATCTGGCTTCTTCCTGGCCATGGCTTTTGACCGTTATGTAGCCATTTGTAACCCATTAAGACATTCAGGTATTCTGACACACGCTGTAATTGGGGGGATGGGTCTAGCTATAGTACTCCGGGGCACAGCACTTCTCAGTCCTCACCCCTTCCTGCTACGTTGGCTTCCCTACTGCAGAACCAATATCATTTCCCACACCTACTGTGAGTTCATGGCCCTCATCAAGATTGCCTGTGCTGAGACAAGAATCCGTAGAGCCTACAGCCTCATTGTTGCCTTCCTTACTGGTGGCCTGGACTTCATATTGATCATTTGTTCTTATGTTCTCATACTGCACACTGTCTTCCACCTCCCATCCAAGGATGCCCGATTCAAGACCTTGGGTACCTGTGGCTCCCATATCTGTGTCATCTTAGTGTCTTATACTCCAGCCTTCTTCTCTTTCCTTACCCACAGGTTTGGGCACCATGTGGCTCCCCATGTCCACATATTTGTGGCCAACATCTATCTTCTGGTCCCACCCATGGTGAACCCTATTATCTACGGGGTAAGGACCAAGAAGATACGGGACAGGTTTCTTAAATTTTTCACTTTTTCAAAGCCTGTGAAATAAGTCTTTTGTGTTGATGAGTAATATATGAACAAATGTTATATTATCTATCTTAGAATGTGTGATTTCTTTTTTTTTAATTGTTTAATGTTTATTTATTTTTGAGAGAGAGAGACAGAGTGTGAGTGGGGGAGGAGCAGAGACAGAGGGAGACACAGAATCCGAAGCAGGTTCCAGGCTCTGAGCTGTCAGCACAGAGCCCTACGTGGGGCTCAAACTCACAAACCACGAGATCATGACCCAAGCTGAAGTCTGACGCTTACCGACTGAGCCACCCAGGAGCCCCAGAATGTGTTATTTCTTTAGAAAGATCCTCTTTTAATGGTCAGAGGGCTAGGACTTTTCTGTGGGAAGTAATTCTTCCAAAGATACATTTTATGTTGTAACAATCATTACCTACAGGCAAACATATCACTGAGTATGCCTCTTTACCAAAATATTAAAGTATTATTTCCTAAAAAAACATAAAACTAGAATCATCTGTGGCTAAAAATAAGAAATTTAAAATTAACATGATGCATAATCACATATCTTTGGTTTATCACCTAAGACTTACTACCAGGTTTAAAAATTCCATCCTCCCCGCCCCCCCCCATTTTTTTTGCCCCAATCATTCCTTTTTGACTTATGTCCTTCTTTCTCAAGTATATACCTCACCACTTAGTGAGAGTTTCTTGGTGCTAACTTCTGTGTTCTGTGTTCATCTACAGTTTTCTTTAGTTCTTCTTGAATGATACAGTTCCATTCTCCAGTTACTACGTTTCCTTAGCTTTTTGATGTCATTATCCTACAGTCTTTTAGAATCTATTATTACTTTGAGAAAACATTGTTGGCCAGATTGTCATTAATTTGTAGGTAATTATCTTTTCTGTAATTTTTTTTTTCTGTCATTAAATGCTATTGCTTTGGTGTTTTGTAGTTTCACATGGATAAATCTCATGGGCAATATGCTAAGTGACAAAAGATCACATACTGCATGATTCTGTTTAAATGAAACTTTAGGGAAGAAAAATTAGTGTTGGGGTAGCATTTAGGCATTCATGTTTTAAAGTTCTGTAGGTGATTTTACATGCAGCTAAAACTGACCCACACCTGGAGCAGCTGGGTGGCTCAGTGAGTTAGGCGTCCAACTCTTGATTTTGACTCAGATCATGATCTCACAGTTCATGAGTTTGAGCCCCACATCTGGCTTTGAGCTGAAAACGCAGAGCCTGGTCGAGGTTTCTTTCTCACTCTCTCTCTCTCTGCCCCTCCCTGCTTTGCTCTCTCTCTTTCTCAAAAAATAGACACAAAAAAAAGTGATTAAAAAAATTGACCTGTGCATTGAGACACAGAGACATTAGTTGACCACAGGGAAAATATTTTAGTCAAGTACCTCACCCTTCAAGCTAAAATGTGAGGCAAATCAACATTTGTTAAGCATTTACTTAAATAAGCTGTTTATTGTAAGTTATATATATATATATATATATATATATATAAGCTGTTTATTATAAGTTTTATATATATATATATATATATATAATTACTTAACCCTGATATTTTTTAGAATTATCATGATAAGTAACTCAACAAACTTGTATATATATATATATATATATATATATATATATATATTACTTAACCCTGATATTTTTTAGAATTATCATGATAAGTAACTCAACAAACTTGTATTCAACGGGCTAGTTTAGAGGAGCTAGGATTTGAAGTTTGTCTAGCTCCAAAGCCATAATTTTCTTATAATGTCACAATGAATCCATATACAGCCAAATCAATGCGTGGGACTCCTAGGAACATAGTCTCTCACAGGCTGAGATATCAAAATTGTTGCTACTGCTCAATTCATTCTCCATAACCACATTCAGTTTCATTCCATTTAGCTAATGTTTACTTGTTCATCACAATTCACCAAAGATATAGAAATGAGTAAGGCAAGGTTTGTAATCAGTTTCAGAGTCTCAGAGGTACACATGATCAATATAGCCTTTCTTCTCCATATGATTCCTGAAAATACTGAGACTGAAGAAAGGTGTGGCTAATGTGAGTTCAAAATACCAGCTTTCTTAGTTATGAAGGACCTAGTCTATTTTGAAGGACCTAGTTTGGTTCAAGAGTCAGTGAACATTCTATAGAGTGCCTGGGTGGCTCAGTCAGCTGAGCATATGAATCTTGGTTTAGGCTCAGGTCATGACCTCAAGGTTCATGAATTCAAGCCTTGCATGGATGTCTGCACTGACAGTGTGGAACCTGCTTAAGATCCTCTCTCTCCCTCTCTCTCTGCCCTTCCCCTGCTCAGATTCTCTGTCTCTGTCTCTGAAAATAAATAAATAAAAACATTTTTAAAAATTTTAAAAAGAGCCAGTGAACATTCTAACTAAACCCCAGAGTTAGGCATATATTCTGAATCAGAACAGTTATACTTACTATATGGAGGAACACCAGAGAACATATGACTGCCTTAGAAAGTCTCACTACCAGGAAGTGTGTGTGTTGGGAGGTAGGAGGGCATGGAGAGAGAGGTCTTAATAAAACTTATTGAGTTTACTCCCACCAAATTTTCAAGTCTACAGCTTCTGCCTAGCACATAGTGAATAAGGGTATATATAAAATAAAAAAAGATGGACTTTACGATACATTAACATCCAGAGTAGGCTAGAAACATTTTGTTCCAGCAGTCTGATAAAGTTGATTCAGACATGCAAACACTTACTTTTAGTATAATAACATGTAACACTTATATAGTGTGTACATTCTCATAACCACTCCTGAATTCTTTACATATATTAATCCATTAAATTCTTGTGCAAACTAAAAAAGATTTGTAGCCTTAATATCCTCACTTCACAATATAAGAAAATGGAGAAATGGAGAAATATTTGGCTTTCTCATAGTTACAGATGGTTAAAAAGGGAGACAGGATTTGAACCTAGGAAGTCTGACACCAAGTTTACATTCTCAGCCACTACACTGCATTTAGTCACATTACACTCTGATATAGCAATGTGACAAGTGCGATGATAGATGTAGAAGACAGATAAGTAGTCATCCAAGGCCATGGAGTTTAGAAAGTCAAAAACAGTTCCAGAAGATAAAGACATCAGGAACATCAGATAGGCAACTAAACTAAGTTCCCTGTGGATTAGGTCAAGTCAGGTAGGTAGAGTGTGGTGTGGGGAGTGAGGGGAGGGAGTGTTAAGAGTGGTGTCCAGTTTTGAGTTTTGAAAGCCAATTCTTTCAGTCATTTCACTTCCTAGAGTTTATCCCATGTTCTTCATCTAACAATCAACCAATTTGTTTATTAACCAAGTTTCAAGTTTCTAGAATGATAGTTTTCAAAATTTAGGCTTGAAGACTCTTAAAAATACATATTGCTTAGGCCCACTCTAAAATTACTAGATTCAAAATGTCTATGGTGTATCCCATAAGTAAAATCCCATTTAATTTTCCTCAGTCATTCTGTATATTTATAATTCAGTGATCCACAGTCCATGTCACAGTTGTAGGAAGCAGAGAATCAACACATAGCTGTTCTACTCAGAGGATACAACATGATTTAAAATTCCTACCCAGATTTATACTCTTTACCTAGAATATAAAAACTTGGACAGAATGTTATTCAAAACCTTTTGACAAAGAAAAATATTACTGGATAATCAAAAAACTCACAATTTTTGGGGTGCCTGGGTAGGTAGCTCAGTTGGTTAAGTGTCCAACTCTGGTTCAGGTCATGATCTCATGGTTTGTGAGTTCAAGCCCCGCATCCGGCTCTGTGCTGACAGTTTTGAGCCTGGACCCTGCTTCAGATTCTGTGTCTCCCTCTTTCTCTGTCCCTCCCCTGCTTGCCCTCTACCTCTCTTTCTCAAAATTAAATAAGCGTTAAAAAAATAATTTAAAAAACTCATAATTTTCTTGGACCTGTCAGAAAGTTGAAATCACAGAGCAACTAACTAACCCAAAATATAAGGAAAGGTTGGCAACTCCAAGAGAGATGGAACATGATTCTGTGCTCACCAGGTGCTAGATACTATATAAGCCATTCTACAAAAAATCTGTTAAAATTTTAAACCAAATTATTCACAGCTGAATATGAACCTGTGTGAGAATACAAAGTGTCTGGGAGTCTTGTGTATATGACACAAAAGGGACTTCACACCCTTTTCGGGTTTTTTTCTCCCTAGACTTAGACCAGGTACTCATTAGAAAGCCTGAGTGCAGGACTAGAGACCAGAGAAGGCCTTCATCATAGAACAGACCCAATGGAGGCAAAAGGCAAATAGCAGCCACCTGAACGTAAGAATGACCCCTCATCCAGTTTCTCTCCCCTAAGGAGCAAAAGCATTTACCCTGGAGGAAGAGGACAGCAGAGACCCATTGCTGCTGAGACAAAAAAGCAGAAACGAACTTTGTAGCCCAGGGTGAGGCCTGTTCCCCAGAAACTGTAGGACACTTCTAGGGAAGGGGAAGGATGACTGAGAGGCTTTACTTTCAAGACCCAGGGACATAGCAGCCCAGTTGGTCATGCTGTATCTTCCGGCTCTCACTAGTAGGCTAGCAGGGTTCGAGTAATAAGTAACAGTGCTCTGCTCCTGAGGGAATGTAGAGGACATGAAGAATGGCGTGATTTGTAGCACAGCAACAAAGGGAAGATCTAATACTGATAGTGGGTTGGACATCAGGCAAACCCAATTCATCAGCCCACACCCTGAACAAGGGTAAAGTTAGAGGAATGTGATACGTTTACTGAGGACATTCAAAGCAAAGACATGAATAAATGAATTACTTGAATAGTTGTTTACCTATCAAGTAAGTTGAATCCGGAGTTAGCAACCTTCTAACACAGAAAACTCCAGGGCCAGGTGACTACATTGGTGAATTTAGTCATTGAAAGGTTAAATACAATTCTCCACAAATTAGCCAAAACATCTAAATGGAATGAGTGCTGACCAAATCACTCAAGGTATAATTGAGGCCATATCATTAAAATCCATTTCATAAGCAGAATAAATAGATAGGGGATGAGCTCAGTGTCACAACAGGATTGCAGGAAAAGCTGCTTGTGCCTATAATTTTACAGCATAACTGATTGTTTCAAAGAATCCCAAGTTGGGTGGGATCCCAAGGATGTGATGCTAATTAATATAAATTCCCACTAAGAGTTTATGATGTCATTTTTTATATTATAATAAAAATAAGTAGGATTTTTTTTTCTAAAGTGCGTGCTACAGAATATTAGCGTCATAGGTTGGTCAAAGGAACATTCTGAAGCCAATATCACCCTAAAATTTCAAATGAATGAATTTGAAAATGAATTTTCAAAATTCAAATTTCAAATTAAAAATGTTGAGAAATCCCACAATAAAAATATAGGTAAAAATTTAGTTTTATTGGCCAGGATTTGCAAACATAATTTCTCTGAATCCTTCACACAAATAATGCCAATAATATCACCTAGAACTAGAGAACACTGAGAGGTAGCATATGGAACAAGAATTCCCATGTTTGAAACACACACACACACACACACACACACACACACGTACTCACTTGGCTAATACTGGACTTGGAACATCACTAAAACCTCCTGCTTTCCTTAAGAGGGAAACTCCTCCATGAAGTGGCAAAAGACACAGAGACAGTACTTTTTGAAAAAGAGTTGTTTGAAAAGAAGTATCAATAAGCCAGATTTTATAAGTATTCATCCATCAAGTAAACGGTACAATTTAAAACCAAAAGACTACCAACTTTTTGCAATTCTATTCCTGGTAGAAAATAGCCAGTTTTCTTACATGATTATGGTATTCACAGGATCAATTTCACATCTTCTGACATTAACATGGTAGAGGCAAGAGTAACCCATGCTTTTTGATAGGGAGTCCAGCCATATGGGAAGTGTTTGAGCATCTATTATTTTGGGGACCAGCACTAGTAAGGGTGATGAACTATTTTTGTTTAAATTAGGATATGAAGGAATTTATGGGTGTTTTTATTATTTGTGTGGTATTTCCTTTTTGGAGGGTTGGTTTTGCTTTAAAATGATGCCAAGTGTGGAATGCAATATGTTCGATCATAATGGAAACAGAACAAAGAGTTCGTTTTCTTCCACATGAGGAATCTGAATGATTTCCAAACAATGGAAAATGATAAAACACTTTTACTCATGTGTTAGACATGGGCCTAACTTTCCATTTCTGGGTTTGAGAAGGAGGGTGGCAGGACTCCCCTAAGATAGGCCAGTGTAACTTTCAAATGTTCTCTTTATGTTCTGAACATAGAGAATTAGTGCTGCTCCCTTCTTAAATAGATTATTTACAAGAATTATGGTTTTTTCTTGGAAAATACCTTCAGCATCTGTTCTCTAATCTGTTTAGTTCTGACACCATAGATTACAGGGTTGAGAGCCGGTGGAATGACTACATAGAAATTAGCCAGAAGGATGTGAACATAACGTGGTATATTCCGGCCAAACCTGTGGGTCATAAATGAAAAAAACGCAGGGGTGTAGAAAGCCAACATGACACACACGTGAGAGCCACAGGTGCTGAGCGCTTTGAGCCGAGCATCATGGGAAGGCAGTCGAAAGACAGCATGAAGGATCTGGGCATAAGAAATGACAATGGCTATGATGTCAAACACCAGGTTAGAGATGGCATATAAGCCATAGATGGTGTTGATCCTGATGCTGGCACAGGACAGGCGGGCAATGCCCATGTGCTCACAATAAGTGTGAGGGATAAGTTGGTGCCCACAAAATGGTAACCGTAGGATGAGTGGAACAAAGGGTATGGCAAAAGACAAAGGCCTCAGTAGAATTATCAATGCAATGATGAATACCACCTTGTTTGTCAGCACCAGTGTGTACCGAAGAGGGTTACAGATGGCCACATAGCGATCATAGGCCATGGCCACGAGCACAGCCGACTCCATGCCAGTGAATAGATGGATGAAGAGCATCTGAATGAGACATCCCTCAAAGGAGATTTCTCTCAGGCTGAACCAGAAGATTCCAAGCATCTTGGGGATCGTGGATGTGGACAGGCCCAGGTCGATAGATGACAGAATGGCCAGGAAGTAGAACATGGGCTGGTGGAGGGTGCTCTCAGTCTCAATCACAGAAAGGATGCTGATATTGCCAAGAACAGCTATCAGGTACACAGCAAAGAAAGGGAGACCCATCCAGATATGCATGTGTTCCAGCCCAGGGATCCCCAGAAGGAAGAAAGAATATGGATGAAATAGGGTGTTATTAAGTGAGGCCATCTTTCTGGGATAAATTTATAGTGAAATATATTATAAATCAAGTACCTCTCATTCACTGAGTAGGTCTCATCCTTGCTTAGTGCACAGAGAAAGTGGGGAAACCAGTGAAACATTTATTGTATCTACCCATATCACTGCATCATATACTCAAAAGCATACAAAATTGAATGGTAAAATGAAGGCACTTGATTTCAGTGTACTTCATCATATCCATTCAATTGAATTAAATATTTTTACTCAACCAAAATTGACTGAGTATCTAGTATATATGTGTCAAGCTCTGTGCTAAGACTGATTACAAAAGATGAACTAGAAAAAAAAATGAATTAGAGAAGGTTCCTTTTTTAATGAAAGTTAAAGTTTTAGTGGTTGAAACAGTTATACAAATCAACCATTTAAATTAATAAAATAATTATTAAGATAAAGGTGTTCCCCTGATACTTAGGTGCACAAAACATTTTTCTTAAATTTATTTATCATTACTTTATAGAAAAATTATTTGATTTATGACTACATATGTTATGTACAAGGTAGGGACATAACATAAACATAATGACAGCCATTATGATTCCACATGTACAACATTTCTGAGCTGAACTTATATAATGCACTCTTCAAAGGAACTGTAAATGTAGCAAACCAGAACTTTGTAAGACAAATTTGGATCTATGTAGGCTTCTCACTAAGTATCCCAAACATTTTTCATGCCATAGTCATCTTCTGATCTCTCCCTTCTTGCTGGTGCAGTATCAGGTGCCTTGAGGTTTCAAAATGAAGCCACACAGAACTTCATTTTAGGATAAACCTCTTAATCTGGGTGGGTCTGCTGAGAATGGAACATACATATTCTTCTTCATTTCTGTCCTGATGATAGGCAAACCCTTGCCCTTTAAGTGCCCTCCTGCTGATGCCTGTTCAGAAAGAAATGCAGATTTATACATGGAAACATAAACATTTATGTTCAGGTTTATAAAATATCCATAATCATCAGGTAAAGTGAGTTAATTTATATAAACCACTCTTCGAAGCTAAATTCATCATTTCTCTTACTATATAAGTTGTCACAATATATACACCTTAATAATTTTAAGTACATTGTGATTAGGAGCTCTTGCTTGCTCTTCTATAGATAGATGATAGATGATAGATAGATAGACAGATAGATGATACATCGATCGATCTACACACACACAGAGAAGGTCTGAACTTAGAAGTGCTCAGTAGAAATAAAAATTATTAATTTAAGGAAATTACCACCATCAGGAAAGTAGATCTAATCCATACCACCAGGAGGCTATCTTGTTATTAACATGAGAAGTTTGGAAGAACTCAGAGGTCTAAGGTAAAATGTATTATTGTTATAGATCACCTTTGATGTACTCCACTCCCTTATAGATAGAATTGGACCTTTCCATTGTTCCTCTGCTCAGTGTTCTGTGAGACTCCTAAGTACTGTGCCAAGCAGGAACAGGCGACATTAGCCAGATTGACTGTATTAGAACAGTACTTATGGGGATGGAAGTGTGTGTGTGTGTGTGTGTGTGTGTGTGTGTGTGTGTTGCAAGGGTGCATTGCAGCTTGGGTCTTGGACAAATTGCTTAAGAAATCCTAGAAACGGTTTGCTCACAGGTACAGGAACGAGACAGTTAATTAGTCAAAGGCAAGCAAATTACTAGATTGAGAAAATAGAAGAGGGATTTCAAGAAAGAGAGAAGAACTATATAGAAAACGATCCCTAATTTGAACAGGGATGACTATAGGCAAGGAATGGCATTAAAATCCAGGGGATTCGGGAAGAGGATGAAGTAGAGTCCTATAATCAGATCTCTCTTCTGTGATTGTGGTTCAGCTAATTTAGAGTTTAGTGTATGAGAAATGGTATACTGTTTAGAATCGGACACTAGGAACTGAAGCCAGGGTCTGCATGCCATGTGAATTTGGCAAAATTGCTTATCTTCATTGGGTCCATGATTCTTCACCCTTAAAATGAGGCTGAAAGGCCTACATAGCAGGATTCTTGCCAAGTTTGCATGACTCAAGATGGGTCATCAAGAAAGTGTAGTTACAGTTACTGGTTAACCTGTTGATAAGAACATGATAAAGTAGAGAGTTTTTGTGGAAGTGGTTCTGACATATCTCAGGCCTTCAGGTAATCCATACATCAGGAGTCAGCAGACTAAATCCTGATCTTCACTTTATCCACCTATAAATATTTTGGTAGGGTTTCCAGCCTTTATAATAGAGTATATCTGATTACCATATCCGTAGACATTTTCCCAGACATTAGCATTACACACTTGGAGGCCAAACCATTCCAAAATGATCAGTACTGCCTTTAGTTAGAAGAAAGTAACAAGTGGTTTGGTGTGTTTTACTAGGTTGTAAGTTGTGAGAGATAATTTCTGAATAGCCGAAGGTAAATTCAATTATTGTTCTCCCTCTGGGTCAAAAATGGACTCAGGATGGGGATATTTATCCAACCTTTAAATTAGACTAGAAAGGATTGAGGGAGCGATAACAGTGAGAATGAGACAGAAAATTTGAACAGAAAGAACTTGGTACATTAGTGAATCATTAGGCTGCAGGTCAGTGAAGAGCTCTATGCACAGAAAGAATGGCAGAGGTGTCAAGAGATAAAGAAGCTGCACACAGAGATGGTGTAGGAGGTATTAGAAATGAAAGCAGAGGTTGCTCACATGCATATAAGAGATTACGCCAGCACATTCTTACAGAGAGTTCCCTTATCCCCTCCCTTCAGTCAGGAGGTTTTCCTGTTCCCCCATCCTATCAGCTATCCCTCTTTCCCTTGTGCTCAGCTGGCCACAGATAAGGACCCATGCTTCTAAAGCATTGCTTACCAGCAAGGACTCCTGGAGAAGTTAGCAAATCTCCCCTAGCATACTTCTGAGCTCCATTTGCTTTGGTGGGAGGATTTTTTATATGGTTGCCACAGCCTCTAGAGTGAGAACTTAGCATGTCTTGGAACTCCTTGGGGATAGTGTGGGCTACAAAGCTCTGAGATCTGTATTGACTCCTTTCCTAGTGGAATATACCAGACATCAATAGACCCATGTCCCGATTCTGGACCCAGACTCTCAAATTTAGGGTTAGCATATTTCCAGGGCAATAATTGTTATTATCTTGGCCTTGTAAGCTCTGTAAACATTTTTTCCAGCAGGGTTCCTGGAACTGGTCTTAGGATATTAATTCTGAATTCCTCAAAGGGGGTTTAGATGGCTCATACAGGCCCCAAATATACATAAGCTAATGATTGTATTAAATCTGGGTATATCTTCTTACTATTGTGCAATTGTCATATTGACTCAATATTTATCACAACTGAAGTGCTAAAAAGTAAAGAAGTGCACTAAAATTGAATCATAATGGTTCAACATTTAGCATAATTTCACGACCCTGAAGTGAAGTAATGCATACAGTTTTGCATCACAACTGAAATCTATCATGTCATTCCAGTGGACGTTCCCTGTCAGTAAGGAAAAGTAGATATGAAAATCTGGAGGGCAGAAGCTAGTCATTTTATCAGTCCCCACTGACTACTTATTTAAAACCTGTACAAGTTGGCTTATTCTCTCAATCTTGATTTTGAAACCTGTAAAATGAGGACATTTGTCAAGCAAGTTTTAGTGTCCTATAGTCCTAACATCATATGAAGTTATCACCCCATTTTACTGATGAGGAGACAGAAATAGAGAAGGGAAGGGGAGGTAGAGTTGAGTGTTCAAGCTTCCATCTAGAAGGCTTTTCCATGAGTAATGGGGACTGATCTTGGACATTCAGGTGGATACACCATTTCAAGGTTCATTCACTGATGAATTCAACAACTATGCACTGATCATCTTCTATGTGTCAGGTACCATTTCAGGCACTATCCATACAGTAAACAGGACAGACAGAATACCTTTTTCTCTAGTAACAGGAAGATAAGAAACAGAATAATTACATAGATGACAATATGAGCTGTGTTGAAACATAAAGCTGGGAAGTGGGGGAGATGCTGATGGTCAGACTTAGTCATTCTAAGTAACATTGTCAAGAACGTGATGTTTATGTAAGGGTTAGGGGATGAGGGAGCCAGCCACGTGGGATTGGAAGTGGGGCGATGTCTGGGGTGAAGCATTGCCGGCTGAGGGGACAGCAGATGCAAAGACACCGAAGCTGAAGCATGTTCAGTGTCATCAAGAAAAATGCAAGTTTCACAGAATCCAGGTCTCGAAGATGTGGGCAACACTGAGAACCCTCAGACCTCCACACACTTAAGTTTCAGAGGGCCATGATCCATTAGGATAAACACCAAAGGAGATCCACATACAGTGCCTAGCAGTTAGGAGATCTCGTGGTTACTATTACAATTAAGGAGCCATGTTTAAATCAACTCAATTCCTTGCTCTTTGTTTTGTTTTATATAGAAAAACATGGAAATAGAAAAAAAAAACAGCTCAATCAATAGTTAACTTTTTTTTTAATTTGCTGATACAAAAATGTATGTCTATGCCTTCTCATTCGTAATATTGCAGTTTTTAAAAAATCTGTTCAACATACCATATGACCCACAAAGTTTTATGTTTTATGTTTCTTTAATTTTTGAAATTATTAGTCATTTTTTCAAATATTTTACCTCTTCATTTATTATTTCCCTCCTTCTAAAATTCATCATCTATGTCTTTGGCAATTCTACATTAATCTTCCAATATATCCAATTTTTTGCATTTTCTTACATCTGTTCATTAGTGATAATTTAATAATTGCTTTATGATCTATTATGTAACAGGTTTTTTTTAAGTTTATTCATTTATTTTGAAAGAAAGAGAGAGAGTAGTGTGCATGAGCAGGGGAGAGGCAGAGAGAGAGAGAGAGAGAGAGAGAATCCCAAGCAGACTCCATGCCACCAGCACGGAGCCCTACACAGGACTCAAATCCACAAACTGCAAGGCGATGACCTGAGTCAAAACCAAGAGTCAGTCACTCAACCAACTGAGCCACCCAGGTGCCCTTATGTAACAGTTTTTGTGTGTGCATGTACCATAAATGATATTCAGTAATCTTATGTGCAGAGTTTTACCCATATTGATTAGATCAACTCTACTGAAGTGTCTTTTTCTCCCAAATATTCTATATAGGAATTAATTCTATGAAACTTGTATTTGTTTCCTACTGCTCCTATAATAAATTATCACAAATTTATTTGCTTAAAACAACACAAATTTATTAGCATACAATTTTATAAGTTAGAAATTCAAAACATATGTCACTGGACTAAAATCAAGATGTCAGGAGGGGCGCCAGGGTGGCTCAGTCGGCTAAGCATCTGCCTAAGGCTTAAGTGAAGATCTCACAGATTGTGAGTTTGAGCCCCACATCAGGCTGTCTGCTCTCATCACAAAGCTTGCTTCAGATCCTCTGTGCCCCTCTCTCTCTGCTCCTCCACCACTTGTACTCAGTCTCTTTCTGTCTCTTCCAAAATAAATAAATAAACTTAAATAAAAAAAAAAAAAGATGTCAGCAGGGTAGCATTCTTTTCTGGAAGCTTTAGAGGTGAAACCTTTTTCTTCACTTTTCTAGCTTCTAGAAGCTTCCCACATTCCTTGATTGTCTTCTTCGGTGTTCAAGGCTGGCAATGGATGGTGTCAGTCCATTCAGGTTGCTATAACAGAATACCATAGATTGGCTGGATTTACCATTTTGGAGATAAATCTCCGAAGTCCAAGATCAAGGTGCAGGAAGATTCAGTCTGTGGTGAGAAGTTTCCTGGTTCACAGATGGCTGTCTTCTTGTTGTGTCCTCACGTTTGGGGTCTCTTTTCAAAAGACATTGGTTCCATTCCATTCCATTCCATTCCATTCTATAATTAGGCTCCATCTTCATGATCTAATAACTTCTCAAAATTCTTGACTTCAAATACCATCACATTGGGGATTAGATTTCAACATCTGAATTTGGAGGGAGGCACAAACATTGCTTACAGCAGATAGTCAAGTGTTTCTCACATCATATCCTTAGACACTAACTCTTCTGCTGCCTTTTCACTTCCACTTTTAAGGACCATTGTGATTACCTTGAACCCCTCTAGATAATCTAGAATAATGTTTCTGATTTAAGGTCTGATCATTAGCTTTAAGTCCATCTTCAGTCTAAATTCATCTTTATTTTGTAAGGTAAACTACCCACAGTTTTGGGGGACTAGGATATGAATATCTTTGGGGGGCCATTTTATGCCTACCACAGAGGTTCTTTTTATTTCTTAATAACATTAAGAAATTTTTGAAATTTAAGAAATATTTGTTTATGTTATACTTCCTATATAGTGTTTTATTTTCTTGTTGTGGTGTGTGTGTATCTTAATTACATATTGAAATCTTGGTGTTACTACTTAAAAACACCACAACTTTGGGCATTTACTCAACCTCTCCATTATACAAGCATCCTAACAGTGTTGAAGTAAAGACTCTTAATTTCTTAATTTGGGTCTTAGTATTACTTTTAGTCATAGAATATCCGTTTGAATCTTTAAAAATACTCCAGTTTCTTTCTGAGTGTTTCAATCTTGTCTTTCATTTTCTCAAGTATATTTAATCATACTTATTATAAAACCTGACTGAAAACTGTATTATTGAGTCTCCTATGTTTCTTCTTGTTTTTTTTTTATTATTAGATGTTTTTATTTTATGTTTTTTCTGTGCTTTGTTATTCTAATGCCAGATATATTGTGTAAAAATAAAGTATCAATAATTTGAAGTCTAGGATAGTGCTATATAATGCTAGGTCAGTCTAGAAGATTCCCATTTTTTAGCAGGTGACAATGGACACTAAAAGTCTCAAGTCAAAAGGCTAAGAAAAATAGTGTGGAAGAGAGATCATGACAGTGATGAAGTGAATAAATTAAAATACTTTGGACAAAAAGGACATGTCTTTTGACAACTTTTGTAACAAAAGGGCATGTTGATGAATTGGATGGGGTAGGAAGGTTTGAATAATTGAGGAAAATGCTTAGTTTTAACATTTTACCAACTGTACAGCAAGCGTTACATTTTCCAAGATGGAAATATTAAGGCAGCTATGGAGAATCCTTCCTTGACCATGTGATATTTGCTGCACCTTTTAGACATATAGGCAGAAATATTTAGTACACTGTTTCACATATCACTGTGGATATCAGTAGAGAGATAAGGGATGGAGAGGTACAGTAGAGTTTCTAGTGTTCATACAGTTTTTAAAGCCAATTACTGAATAAAATATCTTTAAAAAGAGTATAGTATATGAGAGAAATAAAAGCAGAAGTAAGACCTAGGGTACTCATGACAACATTTAGAAATCAGGCAGTAGAGAAGGACCCAACCAATATTAAGAAATGAGATCAGGGGGCGCCTGGGTGGCGCAGTCGGTTAAGCGTCCGACTTCAGCCAGGTCACAATCTCGCGGTCCGTGAGTTCGAGCCCCGCGTAAGGCTCTGGGCTGATGGCTCAGAGCCTGGAGCCTGTTTCCGATTTTGTGTCTCCCTCTCTCTCTGCCCCTCCCCCGTTCATGCTCTGTCTCTCGCTGTCCCAAAAATAAATAAAAAACGTTGAAAAAAAAAATTAAAAAAAAAAAAAAAAGAAATGAGATCATGTAGTGAGGTGGGAGGAGACAAAGCATGTAAGGGTAGTTTTTAAAAAAATGTATATGAAGACAAGCATTTTCAAATGAGCGAATGGTCAATTTCACACACTGCTGAAAGTTGTGTTATGAGGGCAGGGTTTGTCTGGGTTTGGTGACCAGAGATCATGTACTTGACCAGAGAGGTGTTGGGGAGGATGCCAGACTAGAGAGATGAGGTGAGGTGAGGAAAGACAGATTATACACCTGATTGTTTTTTCATGGTCTGTTTTCACATATTGTTAGAGAATTCCAGTGGATCCATAATCCTTGAGGGATGATATTGTCACTCACTTGTTTTCAAGTGTTATCACCAGAAACATGTACACAGTCCTAGATGCAAGTTCTAGGATTTCAACTCTCCCCATAGGAATTTCCACCTCTGTTCCACTTTGTTGTAGGGTCCTGGGCTGAGTGATATGGACGTTTTCTGCTCTTCACCTAACACTTTGGTGCTCAGGTTCCCTTGGCAGGAATGATTCAATCTGCCAATGCAATTGGAGAGCTGCCATGAAGTGAGAGTACTGTCCCTCTGTGTCAAAGTACCAAAATACAGCTGATTATCTTCCTTCTCCTCTCCAATTACTGGGTTCTAACAACTGCCTAAGGTAGCACTCTGGCCTCAGAAATTCTCACAACTCTCCCCATTCCCTTCCTTTTGTGCCCATAAAAGCTTTTCCTTTAGAGAGCTGCCCCCCCTCAGTTTTCTTCTAGGCCTATCTTTTTAGGGGAATGCAAATGAAGAGTGAAAAGGTAACACCTGTTCTGTAAAACTTGGAGGAATTGATGAAGTGCATTCACCACTCTAATTCCCAGTGTGTGATGGAGGTCCTCATGGTGCAGAGGTAAGACAGGTTTCTGAACACAGAGCTAAAATGTTCCAGTGGAAATGGTAGAAGTTTCAGAAGGAAGGGGTTAGATTCTGATCATACATCTCTTTAGTTTCCTCAGTGACATTTCAAAACCTGGGAAGTGCAAGATCAAAATGCCAGCTGACTTTGTTCCTGGTGAGAGCTCCCTTCATGGCTTGTAGATGGCTGCCTTCTTGCTATTTCCTCACATGGCCTTTCTTTCTTTGTATAAAGCCATTAATCCCATCCTAAGGGCCCCACCCTCAGGACCTAATCTAACGCTAATTACCTCCAAAGACCCATCTTCAAATACTATGACATTGGGGGTTGGAATTTCATTTATGAATTTGGTGAGTGGAGGAGGAGGGCACAAACATTCAGTCCATAATATTGCCCTGAATTTTCAGGTGTTGTGTCTGAGCCAATGTCTTAACCAGGGCAGGTTTCATGACCTGAGAAGCCCGGTGCAAAGTGAAGTTGGTTGGCCATTTATTCAATATGCAGGGAGAAAAAGAGCTCCCCCCCGCCCCCCACCATGGTCTGTCTTTTAAACAGTCATGGTGTTTTCCATGTTCTCTTTTACCTTGCTTTCTTTGGGGTATAGGAAAAACGTATGGGGTAAGTGCAAACATGCATAGGAGCACAGGGTCGCTGTCCTGTGAATGGAGCACTGGTACAGGTGTGGATAGGAATTGAGGTTAGGAGCATGCCAAAGGCAGCCTCAGTCTCTAAGCAGGGAATATCCTGGGAATATGTGGGGTGGGGGGGGGTGGTATAGCCCATGAGAATGTATGAGTCAGCATGACTCATACAGGCTTCCTGACTCTTACATTCCCCAGCCCCAGCACCTGCCCCATTTTCATATCAGATTTCCATTACAGAAAATAAATGCAAAGATAAAATTATTTAAAAATTTGATACAGGGTAACATCCCAAATACCACAGAGATTAAACCCCAAGTGAAGGGCCCCTTTTTGAAGGCAGAGTCCTGAGTACTGCAGTGGTTACATACCCATGAAGACCCTAAAAGCATTAACTAAGCCACAACAGGTCTAACTTTTGTGATATTATTGGTTAGTTACTGAGGAAGAAACAAAGCAAAAGGACTGTGTGGGACCATACCTGCACCGATAAAGTTTTTATTTTTCATAGAATAAGTAGATCGACTTGAAACATTCAAAACACAGTACTAGCATCTGCTTAAAGTCATTGATTTACAGGGGTGCCTGGGTGGCTCAGTCACTTAAGCATCCGACTTCAGCTTGAGTTCGAGCCCCGCATCAGGCTCTGTGCTGACAGCTCAGAGCCTGGTGCCTGCTTCCGATTCTGTGGCTCCCTCTCTCTCTGCCCCTCCCCTGCTTGCACTCTGTCTCTCAAAAATGAATAAATGTTTCAAAAAATTTGAATTATTGATTTACAGTGTTTACAGAATTTCATTACAAAATTTTATGTTAATTTTGCCTTTTGTGTGTAACTCAAAATTTAATCACAATGGTGAATGTCAATAAAAAGAATTGAAAGAGTAACTGATTACACTTATGAACTGAGAAATAGGTTGGTGCAGTAAAACAGAGGGAACAACTGAAAAATAAATGGAAAACAAAATTATGAGGTTAAATAAATGGAAAACAAAATTATGAGGTTAAATAAATGGAAAACAAAATTATGAGGTTAAATAAATGGAAAACAAAATTTTGAAGTGTAAAGAGCTACCAGTAGAACAGCAGTGTTCTGACTTGAGAGCCCTGTTCTTGAACACAAAATTATACTGTCCCCCATAGTGATGATCTGGGATGGTGAGAGAATGATCTGTATCAAACATCGTGTGCTTTAACACAGAGCAAGTTACCTAAAGGTTAATGGAGACTCACAAAACAACCAAGAAACCTTAGTTTTTCCTGCCTTCATTTCCTTAGAAGTCATGTCTTTCCATTCATGACTCAGGACTAGATTAGAAAATAGACTCCTCAGAGACTTTGTGTTTTTTATAAAACTGGTACCAGGGGATTTTCTTTTTTTTTTTTTTAATGTTTATTTATTTTGGAGAGAGAGAGACAGAGCATGAGTGGAGGAGGAACAGAGAGAGAGATACACACAGAATCTGAAGCAGACTCCAGGCTCCAAGCTGACAGCACAGGGTCGGACGCTGGGCTTGAACCCACAAACCATGAGATCATGACCTGAGCCGAAGTCAGACGCTTAACTGTCTGAGCCACCCAGATACCCTGGGGATTTTCTATTGAAGGCTCCTCACAGGCAAAGAGTAGCACCCTCATAAAGACTGAGCAGGCTGAGATAAAACAGAGACAGGATTCTATCCTGGTGCTCATTCTGGTGAGTCTTCCCCATCTCCCAGCTCACAGAGCCTCCTTATGTCACAGTGATGGCTGAAGGGAAAGAGAGGGATAGGAAAAGAAGAGACAGGAGATAAGTTTCAAAGAAGAATAAGGCTTGAAGCTTAGAGAATGAGTAGGATCATGGTCAGAAAGGGCCATATAATTTTAGTAAAAGCATTTGGATTTCAGCCTGAATACACTCAATGTGCATTTTAGAAAAAATCACTCTGCCTGATATCCATGAAATGATGGATAACTAGTATCTTTGGAACATGGTTCGGAGTGTTTTAAAATAATAATCTATTCTAAAATTAAGGGTTTAATTTTTGAAAGGTTTATTTACACTTATTTCTATTTCCTAGATGAAGAAACATAGGTATAGCAATGTTATAGCTCTTGTGCAAGGCTCACACAGCTAATAAGTAATACTTTACTTACTTTCCTTCAACTCTAGAGTGAATAAGTCATGAAGCTGGTTTCAACACAATTAGTCTCGCTACAGAGCTCATGCTTTTCAGCACTAGAAAGCACTGTGC
This sequence comes from Panthera tigris, assembly GCF_018350195.1. Lineage (NCBI taxonomy): Eukaryota > Metazoa > Chordata > Mammalia > Carnivora > Felidae > Panthera > Panthera tigris. The sequence continues at coordinate 60,465,251 of NC_056669.1, read as the reverse complement.
CATAATCAACCCAAGAAATGATGGCTGGAACTGTTCCAGTGAGGATGATGACAACTGTACTGATTTTCAGGATATTTTTAGAAATAGAATCAATAGAGTTTTTTTTTTAAAGAGGTGGAGAAGGGAAGAGGATGATGCTCATATTTCTAAATTGGTCAAATAGTTAAATGGTAATGACATTTACTGATATTAGACAAGAGTGAAAGTAAGATTGAGTTAAACTGGGAGTCTGGTAGAGACAGGTTTGGGGATTCAATTTTAGGAATATTTTATTTGTAATATTTTGGCAAAAGAAGAGCAAAAGTAATTGCCAAGAAGAATTTGGTTTTGAGAACCTGAATTTGATAAATTCTGAGGGTTAGCAACTTTTACTTAGGATTTTTCATTGTAAAGATAGCTATCAAAGCAATGGATGTGAATGGGATTGTTTGTACAGATTAAAGTGGATGAGAAAGAGCAGTAACTACAGCTGATGGTTAAGGATCACCAATAGTTAATGAATGGTCAGAAAAATGTCTTTAAAGGAAAATGAGAAGATGCAACCCAGAGAGATGGAAAAACATCAGAAATGTTTAGTATTATAGCATTTATCTTTCTGCAGATTACAGTAATGCAGTTACAATGTTTTATATTTTAGTTACAGATGTCAGGATGTGAGGCAGTGTTGGCATTTATAGGGAAGCATTTGACCTTGATACTGAGAAGTGGTATGTACATATGAATCAGAATAATAATTTTGAGAAATTCTACTCTGTATTAACTTTAAGAATAGATTGTATGATTAGATCAAAATGTTGGTGTAGAGTTTCTTTCACTATTGATAGGATAGTTCCATGCATTTATTTATAGAAATTTGTTTTTCTTGCATATCTTTGTTTATAAACATTGCATCAGATTATATATAACATTTTTTATTATGCATGATTGCACAGATCTCAATTTTAAAATGTCTCAGAACAGTTTCTGACACATAAAACACATTCTGTAGTATTTATTTAACAAATGAGTAATGCATACATTAATATAAAACTATTAACAAGAAGATTAGAGAGCAAATTAGTCTGACCCAGGAATTATTTATTATTAACCCCTAATATTTATTACCATTAATAATTTATTAATTATTAATCACTTAAATATTAACTTCCTTGATACAGTAGATTCTGCACGTTTGGTAAGTAGTTTACATTTTAAATTAGATACAGAGATGTAAGCATGAGTGACACTTGTAATAATGCTGTAATACAAATCTGTATTAGATCCTATAGGAGCCCAGAAAGGATCAAGTAATTCATCAGCACCTTGTATATGGACCTTAAATATGTCTTGAAGGATGCTTTTCAAAAATTTTTGATGGAACTTTCCATTATTGTTAATGCACTTTTGTCCATGAGAGGCTTAGGTATAACACTGATGTTTTTATCAATTCAAACACAAGGGAGTCAAGAAGATATCAGGGTATTCCTATGGTAACATCAGATGCATAACATATCTCCGGGAAGGAGTAAAAATTCAAGATGGCTTAAGCACATGATTGTAGGTATTCTTGGCTTGGAAGATAAGAATCAAAGTTACTAGTAACCCTTCCTTTAACACATCCATCTCACTGTAACTTTGCCCCACTTAAACTTTTGTAAATACTAAAGACCTCGTCAACAAGTGTAAGACTATCTTTGCTATTCTTTCTCATGTTCATATATTCACGTTGCCCTTGGGGTTTTCCAAAATTTTTTCTTTAATAGTCACCTAAGAAAAACTATTTAATGTCCACAGGAGCATAAAGATTCAATTGTGAGAAATCAGATCTTATTCCTGTCTCCGTATTCCTTATTTCCACTCTAGGTTTTTGTGTTCTTTGTCTATATTTGTCTTCTAGTTGGTTTATTCACACCATTTTCTGACGTCTTATCTCATATTATCTCATACTGCATCATTGTGAAATATAATTGTATGACCAGGGAGACATAATTCCCTTATCTTATTTGCAATCACAAAATATAGTACTATTCTCTTAGAAAAACCAGAGGTAGCTTATTTTTACCCTTCGCAATCATATCTACAACTAATGCCCCGAGTAAATTCCCCATTAACTGAGAAACTGTTCTATATGTGTATACTGGAAGAAAGAAAAACTGCTTTTTTTTTTTTTTTTTTTTTTGCTAATTTCCACCCTTGGGCTTCACAGAAACACTTGCCTCTGACTGAATTCTACTTTTACTCCTTTTGTCCATTGTCATACCTTTTAAAAGTATTCACAATTTCACTGTTATGACGTAACTTTACAGAAATAGCCTCTATTCCTGTTGAAACTGCCAGTTTCCTGGCTTTGCTCTTCACATTTACCATCCATATTCAACTGCTCATCCCATACTTTATCACACTTTTTCTGTTTTTTTCCTCCTCCTTATGTCAGAGTTTTCATCATGTCCTGCTTTCTTGCTGAGGATGAGGCCACAATTAGTATTGCTGCCATGGAATCTTCAAATAATCAGAAAAGAGACTTTTTATTATAAAATAATTACCCATATGAATGAATAAATATTTTGGAAATACTCCCCTGTCAAATGCTATAAACAAGCTACATGAAGATGTGTAATACATTTAGGGAACTTAAAAAATGATTGAATTATCAAGCACCTAATTATCCAATATTCCTATTTTTTTCCCCTCTCACTAGTTTTCTTATTGACATTTTGACATGTGTCTTCGACTCCTAAAGTCACAATTGCCTTAGCTAAAAACAAAAAATAACAAATTTTATACAGACAGATGTTGTGAGTTTTAAAAAAGATTTATAATTTGTATGTATTTGTATGTGTGTGGAGTATTGTGTGCACATGTGTGGTTGTAGTGTATATAAAAATAGGTGAAGCACATCTTTTCCTTTATTTCCATTTGCTATTTTCCTCCCTAACTTAATTTTCCAGACCTTCCACTGAAAACATTTTAAATTTCTGGCAAGCCACTTAAACTCTTTGATCATTAGATAAGTTTTATGTAAAATAAGTAAAATTAATGTTCTTCTTGAAAGGCATTTTTATTTAAATATTGGAGATGATTTTTGCACAGATTCTGACATAAAGCCTTGTAAATAATGGACAGCACCTCACTAATTAGTATCTGATATTACTGTTTTCACTATTATTCCCAATCATATTTTGTAAAAATTATTACTAAATACTAACAGATGAACCAATTTAACCATTTGAGGTAATTTTTAATATTTTGGCATAAAATCGATGCACCTGTGTGGTTTTTTTTTGTGTGTGTAGTTATTGTTTATCCTGTGTGTTAATCCCGGAGTGTTGTCAATCAACTGGAATTAATTTCCGTCACTATATTTAGAAGCTAGCAAAATCCTAAATTGGTCAAAATTGAAGGGGGATTCTGTTGGCAGTGATATGATAATGAGAAAAAGTAGCTAATTAAGTGTTCTTACATTATCTTTAGGTCTCTAGTGATACAGAGAACTATCTGGGTCAGCATACATTTCTGAAGGCTTATGCATTACCAAAAAGAATGTTCCTTCTCAATGACACCCAATTCCACCTCGTCTCCTTCTTGTTGCTGGGGATTCCAGGGATGGAAACATTGCATGTCTGGATTGGCTTTCCTTTTTGTGCTGTGTACATGATTGCCCTCATGGGGAACTTCACTATCCTGTTTGTGATCTGGGTTGAGAACAGCCTACACCAGCCTATGTTTTACTTCCTGGCCATGTTGGCTGCTATTGATTTGGGTCTGTCCACAGCTACCATCCCCAAGATGCTCGGGATCTTCTGGTTCAACCTCAGAGAGATCATCTTTGAAGCCTGCCTCATGCAGATGTTTTTCATTCACAGCTTCACACTTATGGAGTCAGCAGTCTTGTTGGCAATGGCTTATGATCGCTATGTGGCCATCTGTGATCCGCTTCGATACAGCACTGTCCTCACCAACAAGATTGTCTCTGTGATTGGTGTTGGTGTGTTAGTGAGGGCATTTATTTTTGTGATTCCATTTGTGTTTCTTATTTTGCGACTGCCCTTCTGTGGGAATCATGTCATTCCCCATACCTACTGTGAACATATGGGTCTGGCTCGCCTGTCTTGTGCCAGCATCAAGATCAATATTATTTATGGCTTATGTGCAATTTGTAATCTAGTATTTGACATCATAGCCATTGCCCTTTCTTATGTTCAGATACTCCGTGCCGTTTTCCGTCTTCCTTCCCGCGAAGCCCGACTCAAGTCCCTCAGCACATGTGGTTCTCATGTTTGTGTAATTCTTGCCTTCTATACACCAGCCCTCTTTTCCTTTATGACACATCGCTTTGGCCATAACGTCCCCCGCTATATCCACATACTCCTGGCCAATCTTTATGTCGTAGTGCCACCAATGCTCAACCCTGTCATATATGGAGTCAGAACCAAACAGATTTATGACCGTGTGAAGAAAATAATATTAAAGAAACAAGGAAAGGAAAAAGAATGACACCTAATGCATGTGTGGTTCAATATGAAATCTCATGAAACTTGAATTAGAGAAATTCCTTCTCACAAAAATTATGTTAAAATATATATCTATATTGGCTCTGTTCAGTAAGTATTTAAATGCATTTCATTTCCACCTGCTTTTCAGACCACTTCTCAATATCCATTGCTGCAAACTCTTCCTCCCTTAAAATTTCATTTAGCAGGTCATGTCATTTTCTCTATTCATTTCAATATCTGATTGATATTCATATATCACAAGTTTTGAATGCATCCATTGCCACTAGATTAGTTGATGTTTAATGGAGCTTCTTTCTTCTCCAAATATAATGGTTTTCTGAGTGTATATTTTCATAAGTGCAGGATGCTGGGGATATAATGGTAACTATTCCACTTTACCTGACTTTATGAAATTTACAGAGTTTAAACTTATAAGCAAACTCAACTTACAAACGTCCTTCCTTTTTCTTTCAGCCTTTTAAGATCTTGATATTTAATGTTGTCTCCACTTAGAAATATCAAAGTATTTATATTTAACTCAGTCTGACATCTTTCATATTTCAAATACACTACTAATTTCATGCACATTTAACATAATTATTATTTTTCTAGTAATTAAATCTCAGATTTACTTATTCTCTTTACCTCAACCTGAGATACAAATATTTCACAACAAAGATTTTCTTCTTTAGAATTTTTTAATCATTACCAGAAGTCTCATTTGCTTTGCTTTGATTTTATACATAATTTTATAGTTATTTTTGCCATTGTCCTACACATGCCCACACAACTTATCAAATTTTAATCTAAACCAGCAGTCTTACTGCTTTCTGTTCATAAAGAGTCTTAATAAAAATTAGTCTCTTTTTCTACTTTCTGAGTTATATATTATTGCTGGTTTAACTTACTTCTTATACATTTTGAAATTTACAAACATAGGGTTATTGTTTTGGAAAGTCAATATTCATGTAAATATTTCCAAATATTTACCACTTCTATTGTTAGTCATTCCTTCTTGCTTCTTTGAATTTCATCTGTAATGATTTTACTCATGTCTGAAGAATAAACTTAAATATTTCCTTGATACAATTTTTCTGGTGAGGAGTTTTCTTTTCTTTGCCTAAAATAACTTTGTCTCATTTCATTTTAAGGTTGTTTAGAGCATATAGGATTAAAAGTTAACTGGGAATCTCCCCAGTCTTATGGAAATTTGACCAAAACTGTCTATATTTAGCTTGCATAATGTGATTTTTAAAGGTGTACACGTTATGATTTAATATATATATATATATATTTGTTATGAAATGATTACATAATCAAGTTAATTCATACATCCATCACCTCACGTACTAACCTTTTTTTTGTGGTGAGAATACTTAATATTTACTCTAACACATTTTAAGAATACAATACCATGTTATTAACTGTAATCATCATGCTGTACATTAGATCCCACCGCCTAGTCATCTTCTAATTGAAAGATTTTACACTTTATCATTATCTCCCTCTTCCCCCCACTCCCTAGCCACTGATCTACTCTCTGGTTCTATGAGTTTGACTTTTTTTAGATTCCATATAAAAATGAGATCTTATAGTATTTGTCTTTTCTGTGTCTGACTTATTTCACTTAGCGTAATGTCCTCTAGAAAAGATTTCCTTCTTTTCAAGACTAAATAATATTCCATTGTTTATATATACCACATTTTCTTTATCCACTCATTTGTCGACATATATTTAGGTTGTTTCCTTATCTGGGCTACCATGACTAGTGACCCAGTGAACACAGGGGTGTACTTATTTCTGCAAGTTACTGATTTCATTTCCTTCAGATATTTACCAAGAAGTGGAGTTGCAGGATCAGAGTAGTTCTATATTTTTATTTATTTTTATTTTTTTTCATGTTTATTTATTTTTGAGAGACAGTGGGACAGAGCCCGAGTTGGGGAGGGGTAGAGAGAGAGGGAGACACAGAATCTGAAGCAGGCTTCAGGCTCTCAGCTGTCAGCACAGAGCCCTACGCAGGGTTTGAACTCATGAGCTGTGAGATCATGACTTGAGTTGGAGTTGGAAGCTCAACCATCTGAGTTACCCATGTGCCCCATATTTTTTTGAAGAAACTTCATACTTTTTTCTGGAATGCCTGTATCAAAGATATTACAGTAAAGTGGTTAAATTTAAGTATAGTGGAGTCAGAATGTTTGTATTCCATACCAACTCTACCAATTCCTCACTCTATGTCTTGGGGAGACTACTTAACTGATCTAAGTGTGCTTAACCTACCTAAGCAATTCAGTAAAGGGAATTTTACTACTTTCTACCTCTTACAGTTACTATGGGTATTATATCTCCATGTAACAAATGCATGTAAAAACATGCATAAATACAATAAAAAGTCACTAAACAGAAGTTGGTATCATTATAATTTTAAAATCACACCAGTGTGGTTTTATCTCTGCTTCATATTCAGAATATCATGAATGCACCATCTTTTACCTTTCTCACATAGACAAATGTATTGATATCTAAAATGGTGTTTCAGAGATTCACCCAATAATTATTTGCTTTACCTCTATGTTACACGTATGATGTTTTACTAATTTAATATAATCAGAACAGTCAGTACGTTTTACTTTTATACTACATTTAATCATATACAACCTTCTGATATCATTGATATTTTATTATATCACTGCCAAATATTTTAAAATCAGAGAAAACATAGAATAATATATAAAAACTTGTACATCTTCCAGCCAACATAAAACTTAAAAATTACATGCAAACTAAGATCATTTCTATACCCATCACCCTCTCTTCTTTTCTAGGTGTAACCACTATCCTAAACTTGATGTAAGTGATTGACATGCAGCCTTCATTTTTTTGAAAAAGTGAGAGATGCATTCACAAACATATAGCTTGGTGGGTTGTTTTTTTTTTTCTTTTTGAGAAATTTGTATAAAGGAAATCATAATGAATGTACATTTCTGAAGCATCATTTCCCACACAATATTTTTGGTTTGAGATATATTCATATTTATATTTTCCTGGTGTTTATCACTGCATCATATATATACAGCGAGTTTATTTACCATTATCCTCATATTTCATTTCTAGGCTATTTTCAATTTTTTAAGCAATGTAAGTTTCTCATCCTTTAGGGGGCAATTCTAAGGTGTGTTTAGTCCTTCAGAGACTCTACTACAATATATTGTTGCCCACAATAGTAACCAGCACAGCAATTTTATAGGAGTTTTTGCCTTTCCTATAGTAGTATTCCACTTCATTACTGTGCTTCCTGGGATCAACGTCCAGATTAACTAAAGGCTCCTAAACCCTTGTCCAAGATAAAGGAGCCCAAGGTAAGATATGGGTATTAACACATGACATTAATTTATTAATAAAGCAGAATTGTTCAATGAAATATGGATCTAATTCTCTCTCAGGTTTGTCTCTGTGTGTATCTGTGTGAGTATGTGTATGTGTATGTGTATCTCTCTCTCTAAATGAGAAGCTAATTGTTCTACAATCATTTAATTATTAGTCCATCGTTTTCCCCACTGACAACACAGAAGTGCTATGTATGTATACTGTATTTTATATGAAGTAAATGGTTAAAATTAAGTGAATCCCTTCAGTCTCAATATGTGGGAGGTAAAATTTTTCTTCTTATTTTTATTTCTGACTATGTATTCTCTTCTCTTTCATAAGTGATAATTTAGCCGAGAATCAGTTTTGAAATTGGCAATTATTTTTCTCCAGAATAGTAAAAACAGTATTTAATTCCTAACTGCTATTTTTGTTGTCTTTAAGAACTTTATATCCAGTCAGGTTGTCTTTCCTTTTTTGGTGTCTGAATTTTCTTGTTTATATGTCCTTTTATTTTCTCTTTATCTTTGATCAATTGAAACTTTAATTGGGGCGCCTGGGTGGCGCAGTCGGTTAAGCGTCCGACTTCAGCCAGGTCACGATCTCGCGGTCCGTGAGTTCGAGCCCCGCGTCAGGCTTTGGGCTGATGGCTCCGAGCCTGGAGCCTGTTTCCGATTCTGTGTCTCCCTCTCTCTCTGCCCCTCCCCCGTTCCTGCTCTGTCTCTCTCTGTCCCAAAAATAAAAATAAAAAAAAAAATGTTGAAAAAAAAAGAAACTTTAATTTATTTGTGTGATATAATTTTATATTATAGGTTGTAATTACATATTATATTATATATAATAGGCTGGTAACTATTACATACTATTACTATTATACTATTATACTATTACTATACATCAAATAAACTATTGATGTAAATACTTATAATTATTTTTGTAATTAGAAAGTTCTCATCCATAATATTTTTAATATAGCTCCTTCATCCTATTTTCCAGTTTCTTTTTTAAAAAATTCTATAAATACTATTTATTCTTAATTTATGCTCCAATTATGTAAATATTATTCAACAACCTCTCATTGTTTTGCTCTTTTATGCTATATCTTTAGTGAATTATTCAGTATTGTTTGGAAATTTTCTGTAGTTATTTCTTAGGATTCTCACTTTTTTATTTGATTTGTATTCAGCAATTATAAAGTTCGACTATAATAATCACATGACTATAATAATTTACATGATTCTCCATTTTTTAGTTGGTTGTTTCCTTTTACTCAGTTATTATATATTTAAAAATTTTAATCTTTTGTTTTTGAAGTTGAGAGATACAAATATTTGAATTGTTTCTCATTTTGTTTGGTTATTTCTATTTTTTCTGGACTGATTTTTTTTCTTACTGTGAATGTTTTAGTTGACTTTATGTGTTGCATTTTATAGGTTTGAAGATCCCTCTTAAGTGGGATATTTCCCTATTTCCTTTTACGCTCTTTCTAAAATCTCTTGTTTTCCTACTTCCTGTCTCACTTGCTCACTTTATCCTCTCTCCTATAAATTTTACCGTCATTGTACCTACAAATCAACTCCTGTCCAGAAATTTTGTGATGGTCTCTACCAAGAGAGCTTCAAGGCAAAAATTTGTCTTCTCATTGGAGCTTCAGGATATCTGAGAGGCAGTGACCAAAAGGTGCTTGGATCATTTGAGTTCAGAGGTTGACAGTGTGATTTGCAAACTATGCCCATACACCTTCATGGAAGTATGAGCCCCCAAAAATTATCCCTAATAGTTTTTTTCAGTTTTCATTCTGATGTAGTAAATCACATCCCAGACTTGACTTCCAATAGCAGGGTTTGTTCTAACTCTGGTGGAATGTTTTTGCCTTTATGAGCTCAAAGGAGTAGATATTTCATCTTATTCAGTACCTTTTTTTTTCTGAAGTATTTTGTATTTTGTTTTTTTTTTTCGTTGTTTTTTGTTTTGTTTTGTTTTTACTTTTTGAGGAGTAACTTACATATAGTAACATGTATAGATCTTTCGTGTACAGTTCCATGGATTTTGGCAAGTGAAGGTACTTATGTAGCAAATGTAAATCTAATTATGCATGTCTTTATTTCTCCAGGAAGTTCTCTTGTCTCCCAAGATAGACAAACATGATTCTGATTTCTATCACAGTAGGGTTGTGTCACCTGTTCCTGAACTTTAAATACATCGAAGCAAACTGTATATAGATTTTTCCTTTTAGCTTATTTCACTCATAAAAGTGTTCATTTTTAATATTTATTATGTTGTAGTATGTACAGTAATTCTTCTCTTTTTTATTGCTGAGTAATATTTCATTGGATGAATATACCCTGATGTGTTTATCTGTTGTTCAGTGAAAGTTTATTTGAATTGTTTCCCCTGTGGCAGTAGTATTGTGAATAAAGTTGCCATGAACATTTAAATATTGGCTTTTTTGTGGGTAAATGTTTCCATTTCTCTTGGTGAAATGACCAACAGTGGAATTTTGGGTACAGGATAGGTGTAACCAAATGTATATTTAACATTAGAATACTTTTCACCCCCACCATCAACTTAAGAGGTTTTCAGTTGCTCCCTATTTATATTGTCACCACTTCATATTGTCAATATTTTATTTTTTTTTTAATTGTACCAATCTTGTACGGCATGAACAGGCATTTCATTAAGGAGTTAATATGTATTTGCCTTACAATTAAAGTTTCTAGGCAGGTTTTATTACATTTATTGAATCTTACATATCTTTATGAGTACATATGCAAATTTTTCCTTACCTTTTATATTGCTTTTTTCATTTCTTAATAAGTAAATCATAGAAGATCTTTATATAGTGAAGTTACATTACCTTTGTCAGAACTATTTATTGTTAATATGTTTTATCAGTCTGTGATTTGCCCTTTAATTTTTGGATAGTTTTTTTTACAGAATAAAATAAGAAATCTTTTCCTTCCTCAAAGTCTCAAATACATTATCTTATTACGTCTTCTAGGGACCTTATAATTTGAATTTCAATTGGATTAAGAGCTTGGATTTATCTCAAGATGCTCAGATTCTGCATTTAATTTGAAGGCACAATACATACAGTAGCCTGATATGTTTGATGTAGATGGTAAGAGAAAGAGAGGGATCAAGGATGAATTCATGTTTTATTTTTCTTAGGATATTAGAAATAGGATAGTAATGATCAATAATGAAGATGTGTTATGTGTATGTGTACAGGAGTGTTATGTACAATTAGGAACCTTGTCATTCATTCATTTATATTTTTGAGAGAGAGAGTGCTAGTGAGTGAGAGGCAGAGACAGAGAGGGAGGGAAGGAAAGAGAGACAGAATCCATCAGGGGCAGAAAAAATTATCCCCAGAGACAAAGAGAGAGAAAAGCAGGGCTCACCCAAAGCGGGGCTTGAGATCACCCAATGCGGGATTCAGAACTGTAAGATCATGACCTGGGCCAAAGTCAGATGCTTAACCTACTGAGCCACCCAGGCGTCCCTTAGCTTTTATTTATGAATTAAGTTAAAAAGTGACCAGAAAAATGTCAAGTATAAGAAATGATTAAACAGTACATATTCATTTTTACTTTGTTTTAATATTTTTAATTTTTATGGCTAAATGATATTTTATGAAAACAAAAATTATATATGTTCAACATTAAACATTTTATAAAATTAAGAAAATTTCCAGAAAAAAAAACTCACTGTCTAGAGATAAATACTTTAAAATCTGGTATATTTGTGAAAATTATAGTTTCTTGATGTTTTCATGTTGCACATAATTTTATAATTTTCATTTTTTTCCACTTAACACTGAATCATGAAGAGAGTCCAATGCAAGTAAGATATATTAAAGTAAATCTTTAAATGTTATACATCTTATTCCATTTTAGCATAGCTGTAAAAATTAAACTATGGAATCACATTGGCTGGCTTGGAATACAGGCTCTATGTCTTACTAACTGTGTGACCTTGGGCAAAGTGCGTCATGTCTGCATGTCTCATTTTCCTTAACTCTTAGAAGATAAAAATAGCACCTGAACCATAGGATTGCTATAATAATGAAATCAAATAATAATGTAAGTATTTGAACTGTGTCTGATACACAGTGAGAGCTTCAGAAGCACTAGCTATTATACAGTTTTGAATAATGTATTTCTTTATTATTAATTCAACATTTAAGATCATATTGATTTCAAATACAGTTTTGATACCCATTCCTAAGTTTGTGGGCACCTCTCTCTTACTCTTGACTTCAAAATGCATCATTATACGTTAAGGATATTAGAGTATCTATTAAAAAATACAGCAGGAAAATTTTTCCAATTAAATTTGGGGATAATGTGAAAGCAATAATGTTCTGTCAGGTGCAAAAAAATCAAAGCTTCCAGACAATGAAAATAATAATAATCTCTTACAATATTTTAAGTCCATGCTATGTATCAGGTGTAGTATTAACCTTTTGTTCATATTATCTCTTTTCCTCCTAATAAATATAATCTACCTCCATCTTACACGTGAGAAAGCAGAGTTTTAGTGTTGCAGAACTAGTTATTATAATTAAATATCAAATTAAATATCAAATTATTTAACATAGAAAATAAATAGTGCATGATCTGATGTAAACCAGCTTTGGTTTACATCAAATCTCTGTATTGAGATTCAATCTCTGTATTGACCACACTGTTCTACCTTACATATGAATCTGTAAACCTAAATCAGAGATTTAGCAAATCTCTATGATCCTCCTCATGTGTTCTCTTCTTGAAATACTTTCATATACCTATTAAGAAAGTAGTCCTTGGGAGCAAATACCAATCATTAGCTTGTATCTGAGCATGTATTCGCTTCCTGATTAGACATACAGTAAAATCTTGCATCCCAAGTAACTTGTTCTGCAAGTGTTCCACTAAATGAGCAAATATTTCTAAAAAAATTTTTAACTTGATAAACGAGCAATGTCTTGCAATACAAGTAGTAGTACATGATGCTAAATGTCACATGATCACAACTGAGCCAATGATTCTTGAAATTCTCTTTGATATACAAGTGCTTTGGATTACAAGCATGTTTCTGGAATGAATTATGTTTGCAAACCATGGAGACTCAGTATCATTTTGTAGCTCTATATGTTTCACTTCCAACATATTTCATTGCAGAGATTCTGTGTTTTCTTAGCAAACACACAACCAATTTTTGTAAGGCAAATTACTTTTACAGCCAAAGTATACAAGTGGTATCAGGAAACAGGACATTGTTCTTAAAGGGAGGAGAGACATTTGATAGAGCCAAAGTGTGTTCATCATTGGCTTCTGAATGAATAGTGTTTCTACAAATGACCTAAGGAATACTGTTAGTGAGGTGGCTATGTATTTATTTTTAAACATAATGAATTTCTAGTATGTGTAAGAATGCATTTTACTTCTGCTTAGTTCCCCAGCCTTCTGCCTTTACTTACACTTCTCCAAAGGCAAGGGAATTAAAAGCAAAAATGAACTATTGGGACCTCATCAAGATAAAAAGCTTCTGCACTGCAAAGGAAACAATCAACAAAACTAAAAGGCAACTGACAGAATGGGAAAAGATACTTGCAAATGACATACCGGACAAAGGGCTAGTATCCAAAATCTATAAAGAACTCACCAAACTCCACACCTGAAAAACAAATAATCCAGTGAAGAAATGGGCAGAAGACATGAATAGACACTTCTCTAAAGAAGACATCCAGATGGCCAACAGGCACACAAAAAGATGCTCAACGTCACTCCTCATCAGGGAAATGCAAATCAAAACCACACTGAGATATCACCTCATGCCACTCAGAGTGGCTACAATGAACAAATCAGGAGACTACAGATGCGGGAGAGGATGTGGAGAAATGGGAACCCTCTTGCACTGTTGGTGGGAATGCAAACTGGTGTAGCCACTCTGGAAAACAGTGTGGAGTTTCCTCAAAAAATCAAAAATAGATCTACCCTATGACCCAGCAATAGCATTGCTAGGAATTTACCCAAGGGATACAGGAGTGCTGAGGCATAGGGGCACTTGTACCCCAATGTTTATAGCAGCACTTTCAACAATAGCCAAATTATGGAAAGAGCCTAAATGTCCATCAACTGATGAATGGATAAAGAAATTGTGGTTTATATACACAATGGCAATAAGAAAGAATGAAATGTGGCCTTTTGTAGCAACATGGATGGAACTGGAGAGTGTTATGCTAAATGAAATAAGTCATACAGAGAAAGACAGATACCATATGTTTTCACTCATGTAGATCCTGAGAAACTTAACAGAAGACCATGGGGAGGGGAAAGGGGAAAAAAAAGTTAGAGAGGGAGGGAGGCAAACCATAACAGACTCTTAAAAACAGAATAAACTGAGAGTTGATGGGGGGGAGGGAGGGGAAAGTGGGTGATGGGCATTGAGGAGGGCACCTGTTGGGATGAGCACTGGGTGTTGTATGGAAACCAATTTGACAATAAATTTCACGTTAAAAAAAAGAATCAATAGGAAAGAGATGTTTTTAATTAGCTAGCACAATAAAGTATATTTCAAATGTAAAAAAAAAAAAAGTTGCTGCAGGTCAGGTCAAAGAGGTTGTTGCCTGTTTTCTCCTTTAGGATTTTGATGGCTTCCTGCCTTACATTTAGGTCTTTCAATCATTTTGTGTTTATTTTTGTGTATGGTATAAGAACGTGGTCCAGGTTCATTCTGCATGTTGCTGTCCTGTTTTCTCAACACCATTTGCTGAAGAGACTTCTTTTTTCCACTAGATATTCTTTCCTGCTTTGTCAAAGATTAGTTAGCAATACATTTATGGGTCCATTTCTGGGTTCTCTATTCTGTTCCATTGATCTATGTGTCTGTTTTGTGCCAGTACCATACTGTCTTGATGATTACAGTTTTGTAATACAATTTGAAGTCCAAAACTGTGATGCCTCCAGCTTTGGTTTTCTTTTTAAGGATTGGCTATTCAGAGTCTTTCCTGGTTCCATACAAATTTTAGGATTGTTTTTTCTAGCTCTATGAAAAATGCTGGTGTTACTTTCATAGGGATTGCATTGAATATGTAGATCGCTTTAGGTAGTATTGACATTTTAACAGTATTTTTTCTTCCAATGCATGAGCATGGAATGTTTTTCCTTTTTTTGTATGTGTCTTTCTTTCCTAAATTTCTTTCCTAAAGTTTCTATAGTTTTCAGTGTATAGATTCTTCACCTCTTTGGTTAGGTTTATTCCTACGTATTTTATGAGTTTTGGTGCCATTGTAAATGGGATTGATTCCTTGATTTCTCTTTCTGTTGCTTCATAATTGGTGTATAGAAATTCAACTGATTTATCTACATTGATTTTATATCTGTGACTTTGCTGAATTCATGGATCAGTTCTAGCAGTTTTTTGGTGGAGTTTTTTGGGTTTTCCACATCTAGTATCATGTCATCTGCAAAGAGTTAAAGTTTGACTTCCTCCTTGCCAATTTGGATGCCTTCTATTTCTTTTTGTTGTCTGATTGCTGAGGCAAGGATTCCCAACACTATGTTGAATAACAATGGTGAGAGTGGACATCCCTGCCATTTTCCCAACCCTAGGTGGAAAGTTCTCGGTTTCTTACCATTGAAAATGATATTACTGGTGGGTCTTTTTCATATATGGCTTTTATGATCTTGAGGTATAATCCTTCTATCCCTACTTTCTTGAGGGTTTTTATGAGGAAAGGATGCTGTATTTTGTCAAATGCTTGTTCATCTATTGAGAGGATCATGTGGTTCTTATCCTTTCTTTTATTAATGTGATGTATCACACTGATTGGCAGATATTGAACCAGCCCTGCATCCCACGAATAAATCCCATTGATCATGGCGAATAATTCTTTAATGTATTATTGGATCTTGTTTGCTAGTATCTTGTTGAGAATTTTTGCATCCATGTTCATCAGGGAAATTGGGTCTTAGTTCTCCTTTTTAGTGGGGTCTTTGGTTTTGGATTCAAGGTAATGTTGGCATTATTTATTTTATTTTAAAGGTTTATTTTGAAAGAGAAAGGGTGAGGGCAGAGATAGAGGGAGAGAGAGAAGCCCAAGCAGGCTACATACTGTCAGCCCAAGCCTGGCACAGGGCTCAAAGCCACAACCATGAGATCATAAGCCAAAATCCAGAGTCAGACACTCAACTGACTGAGCCACCTAGAACCTGTTGTTTAAATGCTTAAGTGCAAAAGCTTTGGGTGTTCTGGAAAATGTTTTAATCCAGAAATACAATGATATGGGGGGAAGAGAGGGATATACTAGAAATTAGTATATTATATAATGATAGCACTGATTTCAGTTGAGCCTCTCTTCATTTTAAGACATTTTTGAGTATGTCCTATGGTTCAAAATGTGTGCTTCCTGTCAAGAACATGGAGTGTTAAGACAGGAGGCTGGGATAGATAAGCTTCATTACAATAGCAATCATGTTACAATACATAAATGCATCAAAGTAACAAGTTGTACACCTTAAATTTCCACAATGCTATATATCAAATGTATTCCATAAAAAAAGATAGGAGGCTAAAAAACTAGGAGTTAATCACTGTTGGGCAACAAAAAGTTACAGACATGGCAACGAAAGGTTTTCATCAAATAAGCCTTTGGTTTAATCTAAAAAATCTTCTTTATTTAACTTAAAAAATGTTTATACAAAGTTATAAGATGTTGTGAAGATAGAGCTATTTCTATGTTTCTCTATACATACATAAACGTTGTGGTCACAATTTGTTTACCTTCTGCAAACGATAAAGTCAATACAAGTAGTAGTTACACAAATGACTGTTAAGGGATTTTTCCTCCCTGGCTGTTAAGGAGAACCTAAGTTATTCCAAGACCTGGGGAATAATAAATATCTTTGTTAAAATGGATCTTCCATTTCTCACAGATATATTCTAGAGTAGCAGACAATATTAAAAAAAAAAAAAAAACTAGGACAAGAGGAATACAAAGAGACTCAGATGTAGATTTAAGTAGGTAAAAAAAAGAGAGAAAGTAAAATTTCTTGAAGATTCAGAGAGAGAGGAGGAAATCGTGACAGGATACTCTCCTTTATATACCAGTTTTATTTGGAGTGATCATTTAAAAAAATTATATGAAATTGTATTTACCTGTTGTTTTCGTCTAATTTATAGACAGCCCTTTAATGTTAAAGAAACTTTCACTTACTTATATCTGTATACTCAAAATGTAGTACGGAGCTGAGCATATTGGGTAAGAGAATTTTTAACACATATTTTAAGAGATTTTATTATTTGTTTGGCTTTTGGTGTTTTGTTTTTTTTTAATTTAGAAAGATGCAGAGACAGCATGAGCAGGGGAGGAGCAGAGAGAGAGGGAGGATAGAGAGAATCCCAAGCAGGCTGTGCACCATCAGCACAGACCACAAGATCATGACATGAACCAAAACCAAGAGTCGGACACTTAACCAACTGAGCCACCCAGGCATCTCATTAAGGGATTTTGTTAAACTGAAGTATAATAAACATACAATGTTATATTCATTTAAGATATACAATATAATGATTCAAAAATTCTATACATTACTCATTGCTCATCACGGTTAAGTGTACTCTTAATCTCCTTCACCCCTCCACCTCCCCTTTGGCAGCCACCACTCTGTTCTCTGTCTTTAAGAGGCTTTTGGTTTTATCCTCTTTTCCTTTGTTTGTTCCTTTGTTTTGTCTCTTAAATTCCACATATGGGTGATATCATATGGTATTTGTCTTTCTCTGACTTATTTCATTAAGCAGTATATTCCATATATATTCCATTATCTTTTCTCCTTTCTTCCCCTCTGTTTGTCATCTTACCCATCGGCTGGGGAAGTATGTAGCAGACTCACCAAAGTGTGCACCATAAGCGATTCTGAGCCTGTCGTGATCTTTCTATTTTCATACGTACTGAAATAGAGAATGGAGTTTTTATCCTTCATGTGATGCTCCCCAAAGGAGAGCCTCCAAATGAAACTCTTCAGGGCCTCATCTCTGAAGGACAAGAGGGCCCCAAGTTCCCTATTTTGAGCCAGGTCCTACACTGGGTAGAAACATCCACCAGGAACTTCTGCTCTTCTCTAGGGACAAAGATTCCAACTACCCAGAATCAGTGCAATGATGTGCACCTGAGCCTATGTGAACCAACTATATTCCTTGCCTGAAAGATAAATCATAACACATCAGGAGAACATTTAGCGCCCTAAAAGCCAGCATTCGAATCTGATCAAGCCCAAGCAGAGTGGATTCTAGTTGCAAGGTCATCCACTTACAGACTGTGTGATTTGAGCAAGCTACTTATTCTCATTAAGACCTAATACTCTTTTTATATGGAGAAGGGGAAATAAAATGGTATCTACTTCATATGTTTCATGTAAAGTAACAGGCAGTGTCCCTGATAGTATATCTTTTACACAATAAGCATTTAATAAATGTAATAACAACTAGAAAATTCTACTAACTTTGTGAATGCTGCCTATTCATTTTATTTCAAACAAATTGCCTCATGATTCTTCACAAAGTCAAAATAAACTCAAGCTCCCAAATGCAGTTTAAGGTCCCAGCATGTAGTTCTCTGCTGCTCTTCTCCATGTAGCATGCAGCTTTCTTATACTTCTCACGAGGGTCTTCCTGATCTCCAGTATCTCCCAAATGTATCATAATTTCAGACTTCTGTAAGCTGCTTTTAACAATTCTTGGTATACGATATTTTTTTAAATTTTTTTGAGGGGGTGGGGCAGAGAGAGAGGGAGACACAGAATCCGAAACAGGCTCCAGGCTCTGAGCCGTCAGCACACAGATGGGATCATGACCTGAGCCGAAGTTGGATGCTTAACTGACTGAGCCACCTAGGCACCCCATCGTACAATATTTGAACACAGGAAGACATATAAGTACGCTGTGCATTCGGTGGTCAGCGCAAATAATAAGACATGGATTAGAATGGAGGCATGTTATGTACTCCTCTCTCTCATTTCCTCATCAGATGTAACTATTACTGTCCCAACTTTAGTGTTTACTGTCATTTAACTTTTTTTTCCCCCACTTTCTTACACATGAAAAAGTTCATAAACAAGTGGGAACCACTGGTTGGAATTGACCAAGTCCTTGTTTATGTTCCCTAAATGGCAAATTCTGTTAAAATATTGTTCAACTGGCAAAACAATCTAAAGAAAATCTGACTTATCTCTTTAACTATCTTATGTGAGGGTTGACAGACATAATTTTTAAAGAAAAAGTGACCACAAATGCCAAACTTTTTAGATTCTTTTTTTTTCTTTTATTTGCTCCTGCAGCTTCTTAACAGCCATGAGAGCTCTCTGATCCTTTCAAATGCAACTTTAACATTTACTATGTTATACAGTTGTTTCAGTTATTCCAAAACAGTGTTAATTAACCAAATTATGTGTTTGTCATCAGAAGAACCACTAATTTTCAAATCTTGTGATGTTTTTCTTTATATTTTTATGTTTTTCTAAATGTGTATTTATTGGAGCACCTGGGTGGCTGAGTTGGTTAAGCATTTGACTCTTGGTTTTGGCTCAAGTTATGATCTCATGGTTTACGAGTTCAAGCCCTTCATCAGGCTCTGCATTGGCAGTGTGGAGCCTGCTCTGGAATTTCTCTTCCTCCCTCTGCTCCTCCCCCCTCAAAATAAATAAATAGACTTAAAAAAATAAAACATTTATTTTTTTATTTTGAGAGAGAGATCACAAGTTGGGGAGGGGCAGAGAGAGAGGGAGACAGAGAATCCCAAGCAGGCTCCACGCTGTCAGCACAGAGCCTGATGTGGGGCTTGATCTCATGAATAATGAGATCATAACCTGAGCCAAACCAAGAGTCGGAGGCATAACCAACTGAGCCACTGAGTGCCCCTTATTTTTATTTTTTAAATAAACCTTTTTTTTGAAATTTTAGATCTACAGAAAAATGGAAAGCAGCCTTCACTGTTTTCCCTGTTATTAACAATGTACATTAGTACAGTGCAGTTTTTAAAAGTGAAGTGACAGGTGTATAGAAAACAAACACGACTACAGCATGGGAGTCACAAGTGCTCAGTGTCTTGTGATGGGTATTTTGTAACTTGAGACGTATACAGGGCAGAGGATATAGCCATAAGAGATCCCAACCCATACCAGGATGAAGACGAGGAAGAAAGCAGCTAAAAGACCACAGATGGCATTGATATGAGTGTTGGCACAAGCCAACTTGGCCATGCCCATGTGCTCACAGTTTTATGAGCAATAACGTGGGCATCACAAAAAGACAGACAGTGAATTAGGTAGACAGTGTGCATATGACTGCACTCAGTGAAATACCCATTCTAATTCCTGACATCCAGACTGTCAGGATGGTGGTACAGTGCAGTGATGCACAGATGGCCACATGGTGGTCAAAGGCCATTGCCAGCAGTACTGCAGACACATTCCTGTGTATGAGAAACATCTGGCCCACACAGGCTCCAAAGCCAATCTCATGAACATTAAACCAGAATGTACCCAGCCAGGAATGTAGAGAGGGCCAGATACATGGCCAGAAAAAATATAAGATTCAAGAAGATTCTGTCTATCCATATCATTATCTGAGATGTTACATTGAAAATAAGAGCCAAAATATAAATGCAACAGAAGGGAAAGGAAATCTAGGCATGGACAGTCTCAAGCCCTGGGATGCCTAAAAGAACAAAGTGCAGATGATGGAGCATGGTTATATTTTTATGGGGCATTCTGGAATTGGCTGAAATAGGAGGAGATATGATTCATTCCTAGAAATAATTAAAAAAAGCATAATGTTTTCAAATGCTTAGTTCATATTTTAGTAGAGTGCAAGAGAAGGCAGTGATATTGTTTTTTGTCTATTAAAGAAAGGAAAATTCCTGACACTGAACACAGTTTGAATCTAAGAAACCAAAGTTTTATGACAACTAATAGCATAGCCAATGCCAAGAAATGATAAAATATCCTCTGAAGTTCTGAACTAAAATAATCTGTATTCTGGTACTTTCTGTTGAGCAAAGATTGGTATCTGGATTCATATAAAATGTAAGGACTTCCCCAAATGAGCATGTTAAGGACAAAGCCAACAAATCATTAAGGCAGAAAAAGACCTATATGGGTCCCCAAGCATAGCCACACTAACATAAAGAAACATCATATGCCAAGTAACTTAAGTATGTTGCATTTGATACTAATGTTCATGTGAATTGCAATTCAAAAATCACCTCAAAAATCAACAGGTATCCTCATGAAATTATCCAACAAACATTCATAGATAAACACCATCAAACAAATCTTAAACTGAAATAGATACAGGAAGGTTTAACTAGTAAAAACCAGTCTCAGAGCCAAAATATTTCTTATGACAGCAATGGACATCCCTTTGTTCCTGGGGCGATGAAAGAGCATAAGGAAACAAGGAGGACTTCAGGTTCTTCCATGTTTCCTATATCTAAGGAGAATATGTAAGAAAGACAGGGCTCAGAGGAGGTGAAAGAAAGATTTGAGGGAGGTACTGATCATGGACATAGCTCTCTCAGGTCAGGGTGAGGTCATACATTCTTTGTCTTTACCCCAAGCACTATCCATAAGACCTTGTCCTAATTTTCTGAAAAGGAAAGTTTTTTAACACAGAAAATCAGACATAGTGAGAAAAGACAAGAAACCTGGAGAGTGAGGAAAAAAACAGACTAAGGACATGGGAACATGGAGACGAATAGAAAGCAGAGAATAAATGAAGCCAAGGGCTGATATTTTTTAAAGCAAAAATTAACAAGCTTCTGTCAGGACTGATTAAGAAGAAGGAAAAAAAAGGAAAGGGAAAGGGAGAAAGACAGAAGATGGTTTCTCAATGTCAGGAATGAAGCAGGGTGTATCACTCTAGATACTGCAGACATTGACAGTTCCATAAAAACGAAAATGACCATGTAGATCAAATGGACCGATTCCTCAAACTCTACAAATTGCCACATCTTATTAATATGAAATAGATCATTTAAATATCCCTAGAACTATCAAGTCTCATTTTTAACCTGTGCCTCCTCTTAATTAGCCAGAATGAAATCCTGAGCAAAAATGATAGCATCACATATGGTCTGCAGACAAGACTATATATTGCAGTATACTAATGGTATCACTATACTATTAGCAATAGGATCTTTTCTGTGAAACCTCGTTCTGAGTGCTTACTTACTACGGTCACTATGATTCCAATGGTCTTGGTAGTTCTTTAGAGAACAAAGCTTGAGTCAGTAAAATTCCATGGAGTAAAATCCGAGGAAGGAGGAGTGGGAGACAAGGGAAAGATGAAGGGAAGGAAGAAAGTCACTTTGAGGGTTTGTTCTCTAGTGTGTGGTTGTTCAGTGCAACTGATCTTGTAGTGACCTTCATACACCCCTACACTGACTAGTGACATTTTGCTTCTCCAGATATTAATGTTGGTTCAGGATCCATGTCTTATAATCACCCAAGATTCTCGCTATTTCTCTTCCCAGTGCATAGTCTTGATAATAAATGATCACACGTCCCTTTCAGGAAGACTAGTGTATAGTCAGCTGCTCAGCAGGATCCTTCTTCAAGGGGAGATAGCCCCCTTCAGTGGGCTCCAGGCTTCAGAGCTGTCTCAAGATTGAAATCAGGAAGAACAGTTTGACAGAAAAAATTCCTGACATCATTCCTACTTGCAGAACTTTTCCTGGTTTCCTAGGTTCTCCTCAGGAATATATTTCTCACAGCCATGATGAGGAGAGTGTTTTCTAGGCCATCCAGGATAGACTTAGGGGCTGACTGAGCAGGTATGCATGATAAATAAACTCTAACATTCTGTGTTCCCTGAAGTCTTTGGGAACTTTTTTTTATGGTATTTTTCAGAGAAAGTCTGGCATTTCCATTCATTTTACTGAGGACCATCTTTGAGAACAGGTTTTAGTCAATCCTCTAACTGTTGGAACCACTCCCAAATACATTGAATCCAGAATCTCTATTTAATATTCTCATATTACAATTCAGCCTCATACTGTGTCACATTTCTTCTACTCAGATCTAGTACTCAGAGTTCAGTACCACACATGATCCCCAGGCTTCTATCTGTATAAAGTGGCAAAATCTTGCAATTCTTTTGGTTAGTATATTTTATCCCCTGGAGCCTGCTGGCATTTGAGTCCAGTTATAGACCTAGAATTGTACTTTCCCACACAGTAGACACTAGCCATATATGATTATTGCACATCGGACATGTGGCAAATTCAACTGATGGGATGAATTTTAATATTTACTTTAATATAAATATAAAATATTTTTCAATTCAACATAATTTCTTATGTTGCATATTATTTTAGCCATTGATTATTTAGTACAAAAAATAGTACAAAAAGATTAGTACAAAAAAAGATGTGCTTTAAGTGTTAAATACTGGATTAAGAAGACTTACTTTGATAATTTCAATGATATCAAATATTTAATTGATAGGTATATTGATTTTATGTTTAAATAATTTTTGAATAATATTAGGTTAGATTACATATTCTATTGAATTAATTTTATTTTTTTTAGCTTTCATAACATAGTTAATAGAAAAATTACATAGGTGACCCACATTTTATTCTTATTAAACACCATTATTCTCAGAAACTGTAAGAAGTGGTGAGAACTTTTCATGGCTGAGATTAGGAATCCATTTCAAGTCAGCTACCTCAGGGGAGGATATTACATTTATTTTGGACAGAGGGAGACTATCTAACTGAGACAAGAGAATAAGAGCTGCTTCTAACGGTAAAAGGGGGGTTGGCAGGATTCAGGATTTGCTTCATTGGAGTCTACCCACATAACATCATTCCAAGTTTTGGAGTTCTATTTCTTTCCAATAAACGACCTCGTAGAAGATGATTTTTTTTTTTTTTTTTAGCATAGTCAAAAATGCTTTATTTCCTTACCTGGACTTCCAGCTGGGTATTAAAGCCCTGAGTTCATTGTTGTCTTTATCCAACTTCTCTGGCTTATTTATCATACAAAAAAATCAAGTCTCTAATGTCCTCATTCTTATTAAAATCTTTGGCAGAAATACTTGGATACTCAAAAAGCTTTGCCTCCTTTAAGCCCTTGGTTATGGAGAATAATAATATACATAACAGTTTCGTCACTGCATTCTACAAATGACCAATGTTTCTTTTGCCAATAGGAGCAGGGGCCTTGCTATCCCTAAGGCTCATTAGATAAGGAACTAATTCCAAATTCCATCCTTAAGAATTTGTTATCCAGGAACCACTTTTGGTATCTATATTTATGTCAACTAAGGTTCAGAACTACTAAGAGTATGAAGAATAAAGAATTTATTATAGGAGTTAGCTGCGGAGGGGAAGAGCCAAAATGACGGAACAGCATGGAAGCTTTTTATGTGTCTCACGTCCATGAAATACAACCAGACCAACACTAAACCATCCGACACACCTAGAAAACTGATTGGAGGATTAACACAACTATATGCACAACCTGAACCACAAAATTCAGCAGGTACACGGCGCAGAGAGCTGAACTTGGGGAGCGAGAAGCTGTGAAAGGTAGGGAACTGCTTTTGCCTGCGGAGAGAGGACAGAGACTAGGGAGGAAGGGAGACTATGGGAAAAGCACCCCTCCCCAAAAGCAGGTGGAGAGAAAGTGGAAAATTCGAAACAGCTGCAGGGACTAAACTAAAAAGGGAGAAAGGAGAGGGTTTAAATTCCATTAAGACTGTAAACAAGGGGAACGCAAAGGCTGCAACTCCGCAGCTCGATACCTGGTGGTGCTCTGGTGGGAAAGACGAATCCCCAGGAACAGAGTGGGGTCTGGGAGGTTCTTGGGCCACATGAAGAAAAGCGGTTCCACTGCTGGAAGGACATTTGAGACTGTTGAAACCACCTGGTGCCAGCAGACCCTGGAAGGCAGCCGCATTTGCTGGTGCTGGGGCAAGGTTGTTAAGGGTGAAGCCTGGTGCCAGATGTGTGTTGTGATTTTCCATAATCCCTGAAACGCTGCAGCTACTCTGTCTCGTGAACTTTTTCTGGGGTGGGCTGGCACCTGGCCACAGTCTCAGGGCACCGGCAACAACAGGGTCCAGCGGGCATTCCTGGGTGCACTCAATATTCAGCCATTGCTCATTTGGCCATTGCTCGGTGAGACCCTCCCGCAGAGGGGTGAAAGACATGAATAGACACTTCTTCAAGGAAGACATCCAGATGGCCAACCGACACATGAAAAAATGCTCAACATCACTCATCATCAGGGAAATACAAATCAAAACCACAATGAGATACCACCTTATACCTTTCAGAATGGCTAACATTAACAAGTCAGGCAACAACAGATGTTGGCAAGGATGCGGAGAAAGAGGATCTCTTTTGCACTGTTGGTGGCAATGCAAGCTGGTGCAGCCACTCTGGAAAACAGTATGGAGGTTCCTCAAAAAACTAAAAATAGAACTAACCTACGACCTAGCAATTGCACTACTAGGCATTTATCCAAGGGATACAGGTGTGCTGTTTCGAAGGGACACATGCACCCCCATGTTTATAGCAGCACTATCAACAATAGCCAAAGTATGGAAAGAGCCCAATGTCCATCAATGGATGAATGGATAAAGAAAATGTGGTATATATATACATATATATATATGTGTGTGTGTGTGTGTGTGTGTGTGTGTGTGTATACAAAATGGAGTGTTTCTCGGCTATCAAACGTATGAAATCTTGCCATTTGCAACTACGTGGATGGAACTGGAGGGTATTATGCTAAGTGAAATTAGTCAGTCAGAGAAAGACAAAAATCATATGACTTCAGCCATATGAGGACTTTAAGAGACAAAACAGATGAACATAAGGGAAGGGAAACAAAAATAACATAAAAACAGGGAGGGGGACAAAACAGAAGAGACTCATAAATATGGAGAACAAACTGAGGGTTGCTGGAGGGGTTGTGGGGTGGGGATGGGCTAAGTGGGTAAGGGGCATTAAGGAATCTACTCCTGAAATCATTGTTTCACTATATGCTAATTTGGATGTATATTAAAAAAATAAATATAGGAGTTAGATGCAATTGTGGGAAGAGCTAGGGGGAAAAATAGATCCCAAAACAAATTTTCTAGTCAGATTAGGCCTGCATGAATAAGGTGATGTTTACAGAAGACTAGGCACTTTCATGGGCGCCTAGGTGGCTCAGTTGGTTGAGCGTCCGACTTCGGCTCAGGTCATGATCTTGCAGTCTGTGAGTTTGAGCCCCACGTCCGGCTCTGTGCTGACAGCTCAGAGCTGGAGACTGCTTCAGATTCTGCGTCTCCCTCTCTCTCTGCCCCTCCCCTGCTCACACTCTGTCTATCAAAAAATGAATAAACGTTAAAAAAAATGAAAAAAAAAAAGACTAGGTACTTTCAGCTTCTGGGATGGAATCATAAAGGAGTGAGTGTCGAAATTTATGGTAGATGGTTTGTTATTCCTAGCTACTGCCTCTGTGTGTACAAGTAAAATACCTGGTGGTAGATTTGTGATGGCTGTTGGTCAGCAGGTCAGTAGGCATGGAGAGCTGTGCATGAAGCTGAGGGATATGGGGAGAAATTAGAATCCTCTAGTATCGCTGTGTTTCTATCACTGCCTGAAAACAATATTGAGCTACAGAAAATAATGGCTGCTGTTTCACATTTGCTCCCACGGCTTATGCATTTCTTATGTGACCAACTCTCAACTGGAAACTTACAGGGAAGAGAATTCTGGGAAACAGAATGCTAACAGGGTAGTCACAGAACAGTCACAGATACACATTTTATCATCTGTGCTTATCCAAATGAGGAGCATAATTAAGTCTCAGTTAATATTTCAAGGAATTAATAACACATTGTTTAATTGATTGATAGTAAATGAACCAAGGAATAAGTGAACTCAAAATTCCATCAGGATATTTTTAACTATAGCAAAATGACAGCATTTCATTTTATTGTTCTACAAATTAGCTTAAAGAACAAATGAAGAGTAAGAAAAGTACAGGAGGATAATCAGCTTTAAAAGTCATTAAAATGTAATTCTCTAGTGATGACTGACACTGATTCAAGAACAAACAGCAAACCAACTATATAAATGAAAAGCAAACTCTTGTACAAATTGAAATTTAATATGAAGAAAGAAAAAAATGCAAATCAGTTCTGAAGTGATGAGTTCTTAAGTCAATTATGTTATTAAACAGATTAGAAATAGAAACAGAAAGGTGTTTAATATTCTTACACCTTACATGAAAATAAGTTGCAAGTAGATTAGAATTAAAAGTAACACTTAATAAACACACACACCCCAGTAACAATATAGATGTTGGGATGTCCATATATAATAAAGCTGTCCAAAAGCCCTAAGTTTCAAAGGGATAAAATGCTGTGTTATAGATAATATTATCAGTACTGATTTCATTTAAAAATTTAATCTGCGATATGAAAATAAGGTATTAATTATAAAGGGTTTATAGAAAGGTGTTAATATGTCAGGTGTAATCAAAAACTCATGCTATGAGATTTTTAAGAAGCTGGGCAGAAAACTTGGGGAGGGCACAAAGAAATTACAGTAAATAACCACAATAAAAATAAAGAAGAACGTGACCTGTTCCATCAGTAACCTACTATCTGACAGTCCTCCTTGTAAGTGTAGAACCACTAGAAAATTTTCAAATATGCACAAAAACAATTCATAAAGATGTCACAACATCGATTTGGAATTAAAAATAAAATATTACATACATTCATATTATGAAAAGATAAAATGCAAATTACAGATTTGACTATATTTAAAAAGGAATATTGTACCCCATATATATAAACACAAACAGATGTCTAAGTTTAATATTAAGTGAAAAAATTGCCTATGAAATGATACAGTATATTACCATTTACATGAAGTAAAAAATTATAATCCCAACCCCCACAGAGAAAACTGAACTTAAAATGATCTATTTAGACTCCAAGAAAGAAGAAAGTCATGTGATGGTCATTCCTGTCTCTGAGGATAAGAAAAAAATGGGAAGTGGTTTGGGGTACGAGTCATAGGTCATTGCAACTTAACTGTCTCATGTGTTTGATTAAGAATAACATTAAAGATAAATAAGTCTCAGTAATAATAGTTTTTAATTTCATGTTGTGGGAACAAAGGTATTAGTTATGTTTCCTTGTCTTACTTTTGTTGAACTGAGGGAAAAATAAAGAACTTAAAAACAGGGGAGAAAAGAGCACTGTTAGCAAATGTAATGATGGGAAGTGTCATTGCTTGGACTGTTCATTCTCACACAAAGTGAAATAATGAAAACAGTTCTTGCTTCCACAATAGGAATTAGTCCTTGAACCTGAAACATTTTGAAGATTATTCAAATCATAGAATCAATAACAGGCCCGATCAAAACCCCTGGAATATCATCTTGTGGCACTAAATGTACACAGAGAAAAATCTCTGGAAAGAACACACATTTTCCTTGCTAGATCAAAATGTTTGGTAAACAAAGGCAAGAGTATCTACTTTTTAGCAAAGACGCGGAGCACTCGCTCTCGTATCTGTTTGGTCCTTACACCGTAAATGATGGGGTTGAGCGAAGGTGGGATAACCAAATAGAGGTTGGCAACAAGAATGTGAATGTAGCGTGGTATGTTGTGTCCAAATCGGTGAGTGAGGAAGGAGAACACTGAGGGGATATAGAAAACGCAGATGACCCCAGTGTGAGAGCCACACGTGCTTAGGGCTTTTAACCGAGCATCCTGTGATGGGAGGCGGAAGACAGCTCGGAGTATGTAAATGTAGGAGATGCCAATAAGGAACAGGTTCAGAAGAAAGAGAGACACCACAAAGAGCCCATAGATGGCATTGATACGGATGTTTCCACAGGACAGTTTTGCAATGCCCATGTGTTCACAGTAGGAATGAGCTATTACACGAGCCTGACAAAAGGGTAGGCGGTAGATGAGATAGATCATGGGAAGTGTAAACAGAACAGGACGAATCACAATGCACATGCTGATGCCCACCAGCACCCGGGATGTCAAGATGGTCTTATAGTGGAGTGGAGCACAGATCGCCACATAACGGTCAAAGGCCATGGCTACCAGGACCTCGGCCTCCATGCCAGTGAAGGCATGGATCAAAAACATCTGGGCCACACAAGTCCCAAAGTTAATCTCATGAGCATCAAACCAGAAGATACCCAGCATGCGGGGCATAGAGGTTGTGGAAAGGGCCAAATCGATAGTTGAAAGGAGGGCCAGAAAGTAGAACATGGGCTCTCTCCGCAGGGTCTGTTCCATCTTGATGACTAGCAAAATGGTGGCATTGCCCAGCAAAGCCACAAGATAAACAGAGCAGAAAGGCAGGGAGATCCAGGCATGGGCCCCTTCCAGCCCTGGGATTCCAACGAGGAAGAATGTGTCTGGGTGAAAAATGCTCCTGTTGGGATAAAACATCCTCCCAAGTGACAGAGAAGGAGTTGCCATTCCTGGAAGGAGGGAAAAAGAAGCTTGAATAAGATGTGGTTATGAAAATGATTAGCTTAGTGTTTCAATATGTAATGAAAATGAAAAAGACTGCTATTTGAAAGGGCTTGTTAATATATATCTTTTATTATAAACTGAGCCATACTTATTTGAATGGGCCAGTCTCAAAGAATTTATTACTCATTTTTGTTTAACACATGAGGCTCATCAGCAAGCCTATGGCAAAGTTATAAGACACAGAACTTGATATTAAGTATGGAATAATTTTGCATGCCCTGTACCTTTTGTAAAGCTCTCATCTGAAGAGGGGCACATGAAAAATCAAGGATGCACACATGGAAATGCAGATATAATCCAAAAGGAGATAAGCCAGCTAGAAAGTAGAGTGGCAGGCACATATGTACAAGACACTTCTGTAATTGGGAAGTGCAGAAATTATCTAATGATTCATGTATCACTTCTGGACATAGAGAAAATGCCAAGATCCAGCCAAATATCCTGTCGAAAAGAGAGAAACACAATATCAGAAGTACACATTATCACAATCAAAAGCACAGACACTCTGGGATGCCTTCCCAGGAGCACATACCAGCTGGGTCATATACCTCTACACTTGAAACATCCCAGAAAGAATGATAATGATAAACCTTATGTTTATTTTCATTCATGTCCTTATTTTCCCAAGACCATTCCATTTCATAGCCCACTGCATTTTAGAGTGTTCAGGGAATGGTGGTTTCTAGTGGTATTTGAAAGCTTCTTCATTTACCCTCCACACCGCACCAGTTCCTCTGGGAAAGCCTGCCGATTTCACCACTGCTAAGGAACTAGCGTGTACTGAGTGCACTCCTTTTGCCTAACTGGGGATGTGGGTAAAAGACTGCCTGGAAGGCTTCAGGTGGCATGCACCTGAAGAAGGCATTTTTGAGCAGCACAGAACTGTCTGGAACAACAAAGTCTGGTTGGAGAGGCAACTGCCTTCTGTGATTGTGTAAAGGACACAGGGAAGGGTGATTTTGCAATCCCTTAAAAACAATGAAGAAACACCTAATCACTTATAAGCTCAAATAATGAAATAAAGGAATGTTCTCTGGGTCTCCACTTTGAGGCAGAGTGATTCAAGATCAGGATGAAGTAGCACAGACTCCATTTTTTTATCCTTTATATAGCTCCATATTTCTTGGGGAAACATAGCCAGGTAAAAAAATAAAATAAATGCTATATCCATTCTAGGATTAGAGGGGTGTGTGTGTGTGTTGTGTGTGTGTGTGTGTGTGTGTGTGTGTGTGTCTGTGTGTGCATGAGAAAGAGAGAAACAGAGAGGGAAGGAGAGAGGGAGAGAAGAGTTGTGTTTTTTAACACAATTTGTGTTTTTTATTCTGTGTTTATTTGTGTTTTTTAAGGACTGAAACTCCAGGTAACAGCCACCATCCAGTAGCAGGATGCTGGCCAAGAACAAGCCTTTTAATACCCTGATGCCTACCTTGGGTTTAACTCTGAAAATAGACTCTCAGTAATATGCTACCGCTCACCTCAGGTATTCGCCGTGCTACAGAAGTCTATTTCATTCATTCCCTATAACCCATGGCAGAAACAGAAATTATACTTTATCAACCAACTGTATGCTCATTTCATAGATGGATTTTAAAAGCCTTGGATCTTCCTAGATATTTGTAAGGAAACCTATTCTCCATTTAAAAGCTGCAAGATTAAACTGGCAACATTAACAAAACAAAAACAAAACAAACAAAAAAAAACTACAATGAAAAAATAAAATTTTCAGTAAAAAAAAAAGTGCAAGGTTTTTCTCCATTAGATTCAGAAATTGGAACACATGATGCATATCCTATCATATTAGGCCAGCAGTTGTCAGCCACAGTTGACCATATCTCTTTCACTTGACTGCAGTACATACCCAAATCAAAAGAAAACTCATCTTTGATGCTTCATTCCTCCACAGGAATAGAGATACAAGGCAAATATCAAGCAGCACAGCTCTATTTGCCTTTTTTGAAAAAATACATCCAAGGAGAGTCATTGTATATTAAGGCTTTAGTTGCTTCTAATTTTAGAAAAATGAGTTAACTCCATTTTCTACTATAAATTGTGCCCAGGGATCGAATCCTCTGAGATTGCTGGCAAAACTCCTAGACTATGATTTAGATCAACAGAAGCCTATGGGAAAAAAATGGCATAGATAGGAATTTATAGAAGGAAAATACACATGTGGGGCAAAACCCCACAAATATTATCATTTATATATGACATAAAGATAGATACATTCCATCTCCCTCTAAGTAATATTTTGCAGCCTAATTCTATGGATTGTTGTTTCCTAGATAAAATAGTACTTAATCCATATTCTAAGCTCAAACATAATAACCTGGCATAAGAGACGCATTTTCAACCTTAGCTTTCACTATCCCCATGCACTGGCGTGACCATGTGTTCTAGGTTCGTTGAATCCTTAGCTATGGGGATTGACATCTCTGAGGTTTTGGTCCTACTGTCCTTTGTTCATGACCGATCTCCTCAGTCTTCCCCCTTGACAGTTTTTCATATCTATCTCACAAAGGCCATAGGGATAAGTGGTAAAAATATCCAATCCTGGAGTTGGTCTGATTCAGTTCAGATACTGGATTTCTCAGTAGATTTCCTTCTCATATGGTTTGGAAGCACTTGTACAACGTTGTGAGATATTAAGTCCTCTTTATACATATAGTGGAGTGAAGATATCTGTACCTAGGTTTTTCATTATAGGAAGTATTTTATTACTAGCTCAATTACAAGTGTCCATTCAAATTTTATTTTTCATCTTCAGTTACCTATAAAGACATTTTGAGAGAAACAAAAACTGACAGACTTCATTGCCAGCCAGGCTGTACAACAAGAAATGTTAAAGGATTACTAGCAGCTGATGGGAAATGGCAGAAGTTTTTAAATGGCTGTAAATGAAGAAATAAGCATCATTGGAAATATGGAATAATTATATTATCTATTTCAAATATAAAATGAGCTTTGCACACAAAAATATTTTTTTAATTTTTTAATGTTTATTTATTTTTAAGAGAGAGAGAGAGAGAGAGAGAGCACGAGTGGGGGAGAGACAGAGAGAGAGGAAGACACGATCTGAAGCAGGCTCCAGGCTCTGAGCTGTTGGCACAGAGCGAAACTCACAAACCATGAGATCATGACCTAAGCCGAAGTCGGGCACTCAACCGACTAAGCCACCCAGGCGCCCCAAAAATATTTTTATTATATGGCTTTGAATGATTGCAAAAACAAAATAGGTACTGAAGTGGACAGAAGAGTATATTCACTCAAAGATATTGTACTTCCATTAAAATAAAAGTGCATTAGGAATCTACACATGATGTACATACTTTTGTTTATAAATGTACATGAAATATATAAAATAATATATAGTTTCAGTGAATAAGTCAAAAATACAGAAAAACGTATTTTGAAATAGCATCACAGTGTCAAAATGTTTTAGGGTCATTGCAATACAGATACCATCAATTCCTCTCATTCTACCACGTGGAGTTTAAAATGTTTAATGATCATACAACAATTTAACAATGAAAACTATCATAAATGAATATTAACTGAAAAAATGACTTCAGTCAGATCTATTGTCAAATAGGATATACTAAAAAAATAGGTTTCCCATGCTTTTAAAAAATGATGTGACAGTTTCTATTAACAAGATGGCAGCCTATGTAACTATTGTAATTCCTCCCACCCCCGAAATCTTTAGATATGTTAAAATTGATGTTAAAACTAAGTGGTTTTTATATATACCTTCCAAATCAATAGGAACAGTTATTAAAGGACAAGAATAAGCAGCCTAGCGTATACCTGCAAACGCAAGACGTAGTTATATTTCAAAGACAGGGTTGGGGGTGGGGGGACGTGAATGTTTCTCTGTCTTGAGATTTTCAGAAAAGCCAGAGGCAAAAAGCAACAAACAGCAAATTCCTAAAGAATTAGGTGGAGTTTCACAGTAGTGTCTCCACTACACAAAACTCTTACCCTAGTTGGGTTTTACAGTGGATGCTACAGGGTGTCATCCTTAACCCATTTTCAGATCTGAAGTTCTCAATCATCAAACCACTGTAATGTGTGCCTCTTTGCTTCTTCTCTTGCCTAATGGACCTTCTTCACCTAAGATCAAATCCTCCTCCCAGAGAGCCCCAAAAATGACTGGTTGGTAAAGCAGCATAAAGCTTGCCCGATTCACCCCAATCAGGACAACTATGAAGGGCCATTCCAGCTCCAAAGACTCCTGTATAAATATCTGGCTGAAAGGGGCACCTGGATGGCTCAGTTGTTTAAGCATCTGACTTCAACTCAGGTCATGATCTCACAGTTGGTGGGTTCAAGTCCCACATTGGGCTCTGGGCTGACAGCTTCAGCAGGCTGGAGCCTGCTTCAGATTCTGTGCCTCTCTCTCTCTCTCTCTCTCTCTCTCTCTCCACTCACATACTCTTTCTGCCTCTCAAAAATAAACATTAAAAAAATTAAACGTCTGGCTGACACTTTCGTTGCCATTTCATTAAAAATCATTTTCTCCCTCTCTTTTCACCCATCTCACCCAGGTGCTGATCTTGGGAGCAAAACTGTATTAGTTTTCTAATGCTGCTCTGATGCATTACCATAAATGGAGTGCCTTAAATCAACATAAATTTATCATCTTGCAGTTCAGTTTGTTACAAAGCTGATGCATACATATCTCACTGAGCTAAAATAAAGTGTCCAGCAAGTCTGCATTCTTTTCTAGAGACACTACAGGAGAACATGTTTTGTTGCCTTTTCCAGCTTCCGTAGGCTGTCCACATTCCTTAATTCATGGCTCTTTATCCATTTTCAGAGCCAGTATAATGACAGCTTAAGTCTTACACATGTGATATTGCTCTTACTTTGCTTTAATTGTATAAATGCACTCTGATGTTTATAGCAGCATTATCAACAATAGCCAAATTATGGAAAGAGTCCAAATGTCCATCAACTAATGAATGGATAAAGAAGATGTGGTGTATATATATGTATATATATATATATATATATATATATATATATATACATATATGTGTACACAGACACACACACACACAATGGAGTATTACTTGGCAATCAAAAAGAATGAAATCTTGTCATTTGCAAAGACATAGATGGAGCTAGAATGTATTATGGTAACCAAAATAAGTCAGAGAACGACAAATGACATACAATTTCACTCAAATGTGGAATTAAAAAAATAGAACAGATGAACATAGAGGGGGGAAAAAGAGAAGAGAGGCAAACCATAAAATAGACTCTCCACTATAGAGAACAAAGAGATAATCACTAGAAAGGAGGTGGGTGGGGGGATAGGTTAAATAGGTGATGGGTATTAAGGAGGGCATTTGTTATCATGAGCACTGGTTATTTTATGTAAGTGATGAATCACTAAATCCTATACCTGAAACTAATATTATACTCTATGTTAATGAACTGGGATTTAAACAATAACTTGGAAAAAAGAAATGTGTAAATAAGTATGCAATTGAGTCATCATGTTTCCTTCTCTGACTCTGTCTTCTATTTCTATTATTGTCTGCCTTCAAGGACTCATGATAACACTGGCTCCACCTTGATAGTCCAGGACGATCTCCCTATCTTAAACAACCTTAATCCCATGTACAACTTTAGTTCCTCTTTGCCATGAAATTTAACATATTCACAAATTCTGAAGATTAGAATGAGGACATCTTTAAGGGGGCATTATTCTGACTTCATGAAATTTTCCATCTCAGGATGTGGTTTCTAAGAAATCCAACCTGCAAACACTGCTTAGCCAGGGTATTTGAAGAGCCTACCAAGAAATCACATTGGCAAAGAAAAACTCACAGTAAATAGTACCAAATGTCCAAAGATTAGTAACAACATTTAAAAAAAAAAGCTAACAAGATAGTGTGAAATAAAAAAATAAACCACTTCAGGGATGCCTTGGTGACTCAGAGAGTTGAGCATCTGAATCTTGATTTCAGCTCAGGTCATGATCTCAGGGTCTTGGGATCGAGCCCCATATTGGGCTCTGTGCTGAGCATTGAGCCTATTTAAGATTCCCTCTCTGCTCCTCTCCCCCCACTTGTACACGAGATCTCTCTCTCTCTCTCTCTGTCTCAAAAAAAAAAAAAAAATCAAATCAACCACTTCAGGGATTTAAAATATATATGAAGTTAGGAACCTTAAAGAGATAAGAGAGACAGGGTCACCCTGGTGCCTTAGTCAATTAAGCATTCGACTCTTGATTTTGGCTCAGGTCATAATCTGGTTTGTGAGTTCAAGCCCCATATCGATGCAGAGCCTGCTTGGGATTCTCTCTCTCTCTCTCTCTCTCTCTCTCTCTCTCTCTCCTCTCTCTCTCTCTCTCTCTCCTCTCTTTTTGCCCCTCTCTCAGTTGCTTTCTCACTCTCTCTCTTCCCCTCAAAGTAAATAAATAAAATTTAAGAAAAAAGAGATGAGACAGGAGAGAGAATTATAATCATGAAGAAAGCACAGGTTTTGTTGTTATTATCAAAAAGATCAAACATAGGAAATCTAAGTGTTGAAAATGGTGATATTAAGGAACTAAAAATAGAATGGAAATTGCTGAAAATAAAAACTTGGAGTTTTAAGAGTAGATGGATATATTTTTAGGTCCATAGTAAAATAAATAAATGATGGAAGGAAAGAAAAGTTAAAATGCATGGAATAAATATATGGCATTCAAACTTTATTTTAAAGTATTTACAGAAGAATATGGGGGGAATGGGGAAGGAAATATTTAAAGAAATAAGGTTTTGGGGCACTTGGGTGGCTCAGGTGGTTAAACATCCGAGGTCAGCTCAGTTCGTGATCTCATGGTGAGTGGGTTTGAGCCTCACGTCAGCTCTGTGCTGACAGCCCAGAGCCTGGAGCCTGCTTCAGATTCTGTGCCTCTCTCTATCTGTGCCTCTACCCCACTTGTGCTGTCTCTCTCCCTCTCAAAAATAAATAAACATTAAAAAATATCTTTTTAAGAAAGAAAGTTTTAAAAGTAATAGATATAGATGTATCTAGAAGTTTATATATATGTATATATTATACATGTATATAATATATACATATATATATATACATGCACACACATATATAGTGTATATCATATAAGAAAATAAGGACTGACTGAACACTGAACATGACTTTTTAAAAAACTTATGAATCTATGGGGCACCTGGGTGACTCAGTTAAGCGTCTGATTTCAGATCAGGTCATGATCTCACAGTTCTTGAGTTCAAGCCCTGAGTCGGGCTCTGAGCTAACAGCTCAGAGCCTGGAGCCTGCTTTGGATTCTGTGTCTCCCTCTCTCTCTTCCCCTCCCCCACTTTCATTCTGTCTCTCTCTCAAAAATAAGCCTTAAAAAAATTCTACAAATTTATAAATCTAGAACATTAAATTTAGAACATTAAATATCAGAAGATTACAATTAAGGTGATTCTAAAAATATATATATACTTTCAAAAAAGTGGAAAAATGATTGGCATATGTTCCATTAATAGCATTAGCTATAGGAAAACAAAAGGTTGGACAATAAATTCAGAAAGCTGGTAGGATAGAACTTGGTTCCAAAATCCTATGAATTTTTAATTGATTATTCAAATATGAGGGAAAATGAGATGTATTTAGACATAAAGGTACAATTAAATATTGCAAGACTAGATGGGATTGTATCTAGTAGGAAAAATAGATATTCTCCACTAAGAACTGTGAATTTCAGAGCTAGAAGATATTCATGAAGATTTATTGCAGAAAGATCATTAAAAATATATTTGATCAAATAAAAACGGGCATTTAAGAAGGCTTTTTAATCCTGGAAACACAATTCCAGACAATTCCAAAATGAGAGGTATATGTACAAGAAGAACAGGAAAAAGCAAAAAAGGGCTAAAATTTTTGTTTTGTTCAGAGTATGGTAGTTACAAACTACTATAAGTAGAAAACTAATATTTAACTAATGTTGGGAAACAAAGTGAAATTAAGAAAGCAAGCAAGTTAGGAAAAAGGAAAGTATTGGAAAATGTGAAAATTTTAAGAAGTGATCAAAAACAAAGATCAAGAAAATAGAAATATGTCCAAATTAATTACAATTCTGCTACTCAATAATTTTACCTCAAATTCTAAAACCTGGATAAACTGTCTTAACATAAATGCAAGGAATAAACAAATCCCAACAAATTCCAGGAAATGAAGTATTTTTCAAATTAAAAAAATAATATGAATATCTATTAATAGATGAATATATAAATAACAATGTTGTGAAACAAACCAAAATATTTTAATCTATATAAATTAATAACAAATGACTTAACTAAAATATTGTGACTGGTTGTAAAATTAAAAGTTTCTGTTCTGTGTGTCAGAAACACAAATGATACATTTTGATCCTGGAAAAATAGGAGAAAATCTGTGTTGAGGCATTGTTGAAAGCCATTTCCACTGTAATTCTATATATATTTTTATTAAGCATTTTATTTGAGATGAGTTGCAATGTTAAAAGTTGTTAATTCATAAGTTGTAGGAACAATGTTCTGTATTATACTTTAGTTTCTCTTTTTAAAAGTCTGAAAAAACATTTAATGTAAAGCAATATGACAAGTTTGATGATGCAAAAAGCCATTGCTTGGTCTATGCGAAATATTATTATTGAATCAACAGAAAGTGCTCAGTAGTATACAAAAAAAGTGACTATTTATAGGTTGGTGTAAATGCTTGTACATTAAAGTAAGTGGAGGAAGTAGAGATAGATCATGGGTCTAGGATGAGAGGCCTTCTATTTGGGGATGGAGAATCTTAGAGTCAAATGTAGATTGAGAGAACAAAAGTGAATGAAGTGATAGGCAGAGGCCAGCATGCATCATGTAGATAGAAATATCATACATAATTCAATTATGACTACACTGTGCTTATGCTATGGACCTGAATACAGAGAGATATTCAGTGATATAGTACTCTTGATATGAGTAAGAAATAGTTTTGAAACTACATGTTTTCTTTGGCTA
Organism: Panthera tigris; assembly: GCF_018350195.1. Lineage (NCBI taxonomy): Eukaryota > Metazoa > Chordata > Mammalia > Carnivora > Felidae > Panthera > Panthera tigris. Next base: position 60,426,850 of record NC_056669.1, on the reverse strand, counting down.
TCATCCCACTGAATCTTACATGTTTGGCAGATCATTCCACTTCAGGCTACAGATTTGGCAATGATTGTTTTTGAACCCATGAACTTGGCTTTGTAAAAAGAATATAACAGAATGCAAGCTCCTCAGGGCCAGCCATTTTGTGTTGGTTAGGTTTATGGGTTCATCCCTAGCAATCAGAATGATTCAAGACATACAATAAACACAAAATGAATGTAAATTAAAGGAATAATAAAATGAATACATACACGCATGAATGAATGAATAAATGAATGAACCAACACATGAATAGGATAGGGTCAAATTTCTGGTGTCACATTTGTCTAATTTCAGAAGTCAAAAAACCGAATGTAATATGTTCTTTACCCAGAAAAAGAGTAGCCTAATGTTATGAAGGACTCTGCATGAGGACATACAGACAGAGGCCACACAGCTCCTTCCAAGATACCCCATTAGCCCTTTGACTTGAGATCCAATGATGTTTCCACAAGTCTCAGAATCCATTAGTCAGCATCTAGGAACAAATCAACTTGTATCTCAACCTGGCAGCAACAGATTAGGACCAGGAGATGTTTGTTGAAGTAAGAACACACAAGTCTTTCTACATGGATCAAAATCCTTAGTACAAGAATGTGTCATGAGTCTTATTTTTGAATAAAAACATGGAGTACTCGCTCTCGTATCTGTCTGGTCCTTACACCATAAATGATGGGGTTGAGTGATGGTGGGATAACCAAATAGAGGTTGGCAACAAGAATGTGAATGTAGCGTGGTATGTTGTGTCCAAATCGGTGAGTGAGGAAGGAGAACACTGAGGGGATATAGAAAACACAGATGACCCCAACATGAGAGCCACATGTGCTTAGGGCTTTTAACCGAGCATCCTGTGATGGGAGGCGGAAGACAGCTCGGAGTATGTAAACGTAGGAGATGCCAATAAGGAACAGGTTCAGGACAAAGAAGGAAACCACAAAGAGCCCATAGATGGCATTGATACGGATGTTACCACAGGACAGTTTTGCAATGCCCATGTGTTCACAGTAGGAATGAGCTATTACACGAGCCTGACAAAAGGGTAGGCGGTAGATGAGATAGATCATGGGAAGCGTAAGCAGAACTGGACGAACCACAGTGCACATGCTGATGCCCACCAGCACCCGGGATGTCAAGATGGTCCTATAGTGGAGTGGAGCACAGATCGCCACACAACGGTCAAAGGCCATGGCCAGCAAGACCTCAGCTTCCATGCCAGTAAAAGTATGGATCAAAAACATCTGGGCCACACAAGCCCCAAAGTTAATCTCATGAGCATCAAACCAGAAGATACCCAGCATGCGGGGCACAGAGGTTGTGGAAAGGGCCAAATCGATAGTTGAAAGGAGGGCCAGAAAGTAGAACATGGGCTCTCTCCGCAGGGTCTGTTCCATCTTGATGACTAGCAAAATGGTGACATTGCCCAGCAAAGCCACAAGATAAACAGAGCAGAAAGGCAGGGAGATCCAGGCATGGGCCCCTTCCAGCCCTGGGATTCCAACGAGGAAGAATGTATCTGGGTGAAAAATGCTCCTGTTGTGGTATATCATCCTATTACTGATCAAACGAGGTGAATCTGCTCCCTCTCTAGGGGAAAATGAGAGAGAGGGAGAGGGAGAGATCAGAGGAGAGATCAGAGAGAGAAGGAGAGGCCATATCAATTGCTAGCTCAGTGTTTTAGCATAGAGTTGATGTCATGTTTAATACATAGTAGGTCTGTTACTGAAGGACATATATGAGACATCACACAGCCATTCCCAAGACACGGTCATATCCAGAGTTTTCATTCTGCCTGCTAATTGAGTTCTAATCCCAAACATGGAGGCTTACAGCAAGCTCTGTGAAGATTTCTAATAATTAGAGCTTATCATTCACTTTGAAGAATAGCATGTGATTTCACTCTGGGAAACACCCTGGTGAGGTGACACTGGGAACATCAAGACTATAGATGAGATCAAGTTAATACACTACAGAGGCAGTCAAAAACACCTTTAAGCTAAATAGATAAATAGATAAATAGATAAATAAATAAATAAATAAGTAAATAAATAAATAAATAAATAAATAAATTTAAGCAATCCATAATGAAAATAAATTATAGGTCCAGGTGTATAGGTACTCGCACAATTAAAACCTGAATTCTTCTGACTGATATGTAAAAACTCTGACCCAAGCCCAGTAGCCTCTCGCAGACACTAAATCAGATAATAAGGGCTGGTCCCCTGAGATGCCTGGCCAGGAGTTGAAACAGCCATTGTTTATGATTTATGGACTGTGCAGATCAGTTGGGAAAGGAAACGGAGGGCTCTCTGATGCTATTTTCACACTTTTCATTCACTCTCCATAGCACATCCAGTACTCTCTGAGCACCTATGAATTTTATGTGTTAACTCTGCCACTGTGATGGAGCCAACTTTTGCCTGGCTGCTACTCCTACCAGCTGAAGGCACCAGAAATCTGGGCAGAAAGCCTCAAATGATTTTGGTACCAAGAAGGTATTTTTTGTAGCTCTCTGGGTCTGTTGTATGTCAACAGAGAAGAATCTACTTCTGCAATGGTCTGAAGGGAATGAGAAAGACACTTGAGTAACGCCTTCAAAATGCTACAGGATGAGTCATACCACTCCGAAGGAGGTAAAGAAACTTACCGAGGAATGTAGGGTACAGCAGTTGTAACTAAAAAAAAAAGCAGAGATGTCCTGTTTTTGTTCTTGTCATAGCTTCACTTTCTTATCATTTAAAAATTGTTTTCTAATATAGAAAACATACCGAGGTAAAAAAAATAAATAATTATTTGTGAGCTCAGTCCAATAGAGAAAGAATAAGTACTGCAAGGTGCACTGACTCTTATTTGCCTCTGAAAACATAAACAACCCGGCCAATTAAGAAACCATTGCCTAGAAAGGTGATGGCTAAGGCCAAAGTGAAGAGTGTCTGTTGTTTATTGTGGAGAAACACTAGGAGTCTACTCTCAACAGCAGCTCTTCACTGGCCTCATTCCTTCCTGCTGACATAGAAATTTATTTCATCCAGTGCAGCGGACAGGATGATATTAAATTCATTGGATCTTCCTGAGACTTTTAAAGATAATCTTATCACCTTTCAAAGATAAAACTTTGTTTTTTTTTCCTGCCTGGTGCAGTTGGCCACTTGATCCAGTTCTCAGCCTGCTCTGCCCACATATCTCTGCATTTACAGCCACGACTATTCACCAGATCCCAGCAGCTGATTCACCTATTTCTTCCATAGGAATAAAGACTCACAGACAGCATCAAGCAGCACAACCCTTATATTCTTCTGAGCAGTACATGGAAGGTGCTTTATGTTAGGCTTCTAGCACCTAAGGGATATTTCTAGGAAAACATCCCAGTTTAACCCCAACTTAACACAGTGATCTGGGATAGAGTCCTCGGAGACTTCTCACAAACCTCTATATTCTACTCCCCAAACAGAAAACCCTAAGGAACATAGAAGCACAAGGAAGTGTATATAAATAAAAGTTGAAGAGTGGGGACAAAACACAGTTATTGTCATCATTACTTGACACATGTGACAACAGATACACTGTATCTCCATGTGAATGTGACTATGTGCCCCAGTTCTATGGCTTAGTGATCTTCTACATATAGAAGAAGCTAGCTAATTTCAGCTCAAATATTTGAACTAGTATAGAGAGCGTTTTTTACGGCTTTAAATTTTACTATTTCTCTTCACTAAATTTTTACCAGCCTCCTCTCATATAACTGCTTTGAGTTTCCCCAAGTAGCACTAAACGCACAGAGCCATGATCCATTTTCCACACCCTTTTCTGGGCATGAATTCTCTCCCACAACCACAATTTCACCTGGACAGATTGCAAAAGACCTATTGATAAGTGCCTAAATTTCAACCCTGGAGCCAGAGTGCTCGTGGTCAAGTTCTGGCTATGCCACATGCCAGCTGCATGACTGTGGGTGACAAGTATTATTTCTATGCCTCAGTTTCTTTAACTATAAAATGAAAATCAAAATAGTGTCTTCCTCATTGGGTAGATTTGAGGTATAAATTAAATGTCTCTGAGGCATTTAGAACAGTGTCCTGTACATAGCTGTACATAGTAAGTGGTCAATTATAGTTTGTTCCTCTTTCCCCTTGTCCTGCCCCTCCTCTTCTCTCCCCTTCTTTCCCTTCTCCTCCTCCTCTTCCTCCTTCATATTCTTATTCTTATTCTTATTCTTTTTCTTATTCTTATTCTTATTCATTTCAGCTCACAAGAACAGTTCCATAGATATTATTCATGCAGGGCAACTTTAGGAATCATTTACCAATCGCTACTAACTCTAGAGCCATTTTCTTCTAACAATATTAAATATTTTCTACTCAAACTTTAGAGTCAATCATGTAGATCCCCTTAGAATGTGATTTTTTGGATTGAAAAAAAATATATCTCTTGGGGCATCTGGGTGTCTCAGTCCATTAAGGATCCAATTCCTGATTTCAGCTCGGGTCATGATCTCACGATTTGTGAGATCAATCCCTGTGTGAGGTTATGTGCTGACAGCACAGAGACTGCTTGGGATTCTCTCTCCCTATCTTTCTTCTCCTCCCCACTCTCATGCACAGACACACATTCTTTCTCAAGATAAATTTTAAAAAATTATATCTCTTTATCACACAGCTGAAGTTTCTGGGAAGTTCCCTAAGATAGTATTTAAGCTTAAGAAACAAATCATTGATAGGGCTTCTGGGTAGTTCAGTCGGTTAAGCAACTGACTCTTGATTTTAGCTCAGGTCCTGATTTTGCAGTTTGTGAGTTCAAGCCCTGCATGGGGCTCTGCACTGTCAGTGCAAATTATCTCTGCTTGGAACTATCTATCTCTCCCTCTCCCTCTCCCTCTCTCTTTCTCTCCCTCTCTCTCTCTCTCTCTCTCTCAAAATAAACTTTAAAAAATAAAAATAATTTAAAAGGAAATAGGTCATTGAATACAAAATATGAGAAGTAATAATATCTTTCATTTGACCTTGCCATTCCTCTCCATTATTCTCTACAAACATTAAAGCTATTTCCTGAAAATTTACACTTTTTTTTACCTGTACATATACAATGAAATATTCTCTTGGGTCCAATTAGGTCTTTACACATAATAAAAATAAATTTTAAGACAAATGCTTAATGGCACATTTCTTCCTCTGTGAGTATGAACTAGGACACATCAAGTCTTGAGAGCAGCTAAAAGATATCTTGGATCCATAAAGGCAGATAACTTTAGGATCAGGATGAGATGTAGAATCTCAAAAGCAAATATTAGAACAAGTTTGGTCCCCAGTGACACAGTTTATTTATTCAAATAACTGTTATATAAAACCAGACCAACATCTTTATTGTTGTAAAGCCAATATATTCTTTTCAATAGTCATTAAAAAGTTTTGACAAAAAACAGTTTAGATTATCTTTCAGAAACTTACAATGTAAAATATCACAACAAATATGGATCTAATTACTTTTTTTTTTTTCTGAATGACCTCCTAGTGGCCTCAATTCTATAGCTCCAATCTGAATTGGTTGCTTTTCTTTTTCTTTTTTTTTTAAATTTCTTTTAATGTTTGTTTGAGAGAGAAAGAGACAGAGTGCAAGCAGGGGAGGGTCAGAGAGAGAGGGAGAGACGGAATCTGAAGCAGGCTCCAGGCTCTGAGTTGTTAGAACAGAGCCGACATGGGGCTCAAACTCATAAGCTGTGAGATCATGACCTGAGCTGAAGTCATACACTTCAGTGACTGAGCCACCCAGGCGCCCCTAAACTGGTTGCTTTTTGTGTTCCTAGCTGGGAATGCCCTTTTCTACTCTCCTGTTTTGGATCTGCTTCTGTTTCATACCTCATGCCTTCCCAGATAGCTCCCTAGCTTTCCTGGAACACATCCTTGAATAAATTCCAAAGACAGAATGAATGGGAGATACAGTTTCAAAATCTTTATATGACTGAAATATTACTTTGCCTTCAACTATGGATTTAGCCATGATTGGTTGTGTCCCCCACCCTCAAATTTAAATGTTAAAGTACTAATACCCAGTACCTTAGAATATGACCTCATTTGCGAACAGGGTCATTACAGATGCAATAATTTAAGTTAAAATTAGGTCATACTGGAGTAGGTTTGGCCCCTAATTCTATCCAACTGATGTTCTTATTTAAAAAAAAAAAAAATGCCCTGTGAGGAAACGCATGTCCACCGGGAGGGCACCATGTAATCCAGGCAGGAGGCATGGAACAGACACTTTCCACAGCCCTCAGAAGGCAGTGACACTGCTGATGATCTCAGGCTTACAGCCTCCAGAACTGTGAGGAAATAAATCTCTGTTGCTTAGCCACCCAGTCTGTGATGCTTCGTTACTACAGCCCTAGCAAACTGATGCAGTTATCTTGGTTGCAGATGATTTTATAAGCATGATTACACCTATCATCCATCATCTATACGGTAATCAAGGAATCTGATACCATTGTAATTCCTGTTTCTTTTAGGTAACCTCTTGTGATATTTCTTTCCCCTTTGAAATATATTAGTATTATATCTTTACATTTCTAAACATTCATCTTCATTTACTAAAAGAATTGTGCCTTTATGAGGTATGGATCTATGACATTAAAAGACAATTTTCTTTGATTTAAAATCCCTTGATTATCCTTTTCTTCTTTCTCTTAATGTAACTTCTTTTTTTGGCAACCGGTTTTCTAGATGGATCTTTTATGTATACTTTTCTTTATTGCATATTTTAATCATTGTTTCCCTTCTTCCTAATATTATGAGATATTTCTTCGAATTTATTTCCCCATGCTTACACTGGTTTTTTAAAAATATGTGTGGCCACTTATGAAACACTCCAGAATTTAAAAACCTTTTCTCCTATCTGAGTTCCTGAGTTCTGAACCAAATGGAGGGATGTTTTAAAATGTCAAACAAATGAAGACAAAGGACTTTAACTTTATTATCGATAAGCTGATGACTGAGAATCTTGTTTAAGTGTTTTCTACAATGAAATTCCTAACAGATCCACTGAATTAGGTAGGCCTACTAGCCCCATCATAGTCTGAGAAGAGGCATCTAAACATATAGTATATTCCTATAAGATATAGCAGGAAGTATAATTTGTGCTCTTTCTAGGCTGTTGGTTTCCACACACACACAAAAGGCACAAATTAACTGCACTCATTTTTTTAATTTCTCTAAATATATATTTTACCTTATTCTTATGTATCATAAAATGACATGGAAATAGCTTTACCCCTGCCAAGACTTTTCTTTATGCTTTGTTAGAAAAGACCAAATATAGCTTTCAGCCTGGGAATAATTCACCCCATTACTAAAGTAACACTCTTCCACGTACACAGCCAGACGTTCTGTTTCTCTACCCTCTCTGTTAAGAGTAAGAACTCTTTTCAGGGTGCATGGGTGGTTCATTGGGCCAAGGGTCTGACTCTTGATCTCAGCTCAGGTCTTGATCTCAGGGTCATGAGTTCAAGCCCCGTGCTGGGCTCCACACTGAGCTTGGAGCCTACTTAAAAAATAAGAAGAAGAAGAACTCTTCTCAGTCACATATAAGACCTGAGAATTGTTCCATCTGCTCCCCTCTGGTGGCTATTTCCTTGGCCTCAGTAGTTTCTTCACATACATATACTGACCAGTACACAACTGAAAGCTTCTGAGGAATGTCCTGAGGTCATGTGTGTCAGTCTCCATGCACCTCTCTCCTCTCTGGTGTTCTATGTAATTTAGGGAGATGATCAGACTCTTTGGGTTCTCTGCCTTTATCCATGACTTGATAAATTTCCAGAGAGTTAAGCCAGGGAAATCTTTGGGCTCTTCTCATTAGCCCCCCACCACTATTTTTAGAGATCATTGTCATTGGTTTCTTTTACCCAGTTTCTTAGAACAATTGTTCTATAAACTTACCACTTTGTTTTTAGTTATCTAAGGTGAGAGACTAAATCTGATAGCTGTTATTTCATCATGGCAATAAACAGAAATAAAATGTTTGCTTTGTATTTAATATTTGAATGCTTAATTTTTTTTGTCCCAAGTTATAATCTGATTATGTGGGTGAACACACTCCAAAACCATCAATATTCTGGATTAATATCATCCTCTTGATCTCAGTGGTGTGAATGCACACCTGCTTCAGTTTTTCCACTTACTACATGTTGACTTCAAGTGAGCAATCATGACTTATGTGCTTATCTCAACACTGGCAGGTGATTATGATTCTAATAGCTCTATAAGGGGGGACACTAAGATAAATGGCAAAGGATGAGGTTAAGAAGTCGGTTATAGGGGCGCCTGGGTGGCGCAGTCGGTTAAGCGGCCGACTTCAGCCAGGTCACGATCTCGCGGTCCGTGAGTTCGAGCCCCGCGTCAGGCTCTGGGCTGATGGCTCGGAGCCTGGAGCCTGTTTCCGACTCTGTGTCTCCCTCTCTCTCTGCCCCTCCCCCGTTCATGCTCTGTCTCTCTCTGTCCCAAAAATAAATAAAAAACGTTGGAAAAAAAAAAAACTAAAAAAATAAAAAAAATAAAAATAAAAAAAAAGAAGTCGGTTATAGTGATGATATTCAGCAGGGCGAAGATTGGGTCTGGCAGGGTCTTTCAAATTTCAGGTACAATATAGGACAAGTCTACTTTGTTGAAACAAGTTTTTCCACAAAATTCTGGCCCTGGGCAGGTGAATAACCAATCACAGACTAGCAAAGATAACCTGGTTTAGGTCTTTGGATTATTAAGAGATATCAATTGTATTATTATTTTCAAATACAATAAAATGTGTCATTAGTAAGGTTACATTGCTATATTAAACACCTCATAAGGTATTATTCACAATGATCTTCATAAAATGCAGGGAGATGAAAGAGCAATGACAAATTTCAAATTTACAAAGAAGAAGCATAGAAATGAAAGAGATTTAAGGAATTTACCTAAGTTACATATGCAGGAAGTTGCACAGTTAAGAATCTGATGGAGAAAGTTTTCCTCCAAATCAATGCCTGGTGTTTCTAAAGCCTCCTACTTTGTCTAAACATGTGGAAAACTGCAGGATGAATCTCCTTGGTCCTGACTCTGTAGACGATGGGATTAAGTACTGGTGGGAGAAGCAGGTAAATGTCAGCCATGACGATATGCACGATGGGACGCAAGTGTTTCCCAAAGCGATGGACCATGCATACCCCTGTTAGAGGTACAAAGAAGATAAGAACCACACATACCTGGGACAAACAAGTGTTGAGCGCCTTTAGTCGCTCTTCAAAGATGCAATGCCCAGAACAGCATGGAGAATTAGGACGTAGGAAAGGAGTGTGAAAACTGAGTCTGCACCCAGTGTGATAATGACCACACACAATCCATAGATGTTGTTGACACTGGCATCAGAGCAGGATAATTTCAGAATATCCTGATGCAGACAAAAGGGGTGGCTGAGCACATTAGCCTGGCAATAATGATAGCGCCGTAGCAATATGGATGTAGGCATCATGACTCCTGCACTTCACAGCAAGCAGCCCAAGCCAGTCTTGCCAATGACATCACTGGTGAGGACGCTTGAGTAGTGCAATGGACGATATACAGCAATGAATCTGTCAAAGGCCATGGCCAACAGCACTGAAGACTTCAAGAACGTGAAGGTGTGGATGAAAAAGAGCTAAGCAAGGCGAGCTCCTACTTTGATTTCCTGGGCTTCCCACCATTACACAGCCAGTATTGCGGGGAGTGTAGAGATGGACATGCCCAGGTCAGTTACTGCCAAGATGGACAGCAGATAATACATGGGCTTGTGGAGTGAAGACTCATTCCAGACAACAGAGAGGATGGTCATGTTGCCTATAAATGCCATCAGGTATGCAAGACAAAATGGAATTGAGAGCGAAGCATGAACAGACTTCAGCCCATGGAAACCTCCTAAGAGAAGGATGGGTTCCATAGCATCACTGTTATTCCAGACCACCATGGTGGCCTTCAGAAACCTTTTGGGTGTGAGAGATGCTGACAAAGTCGCAGACTATTCAGATTGGTGAACAAATTCTACCATATTCATATAAAATCAATCTTTAGTGTTTTTCAAATGACTTACACAAATGTGAGTATGAAGAAAGACATCCCAGGCATCTGAATCATCAGTTCGGGAACAGTTTATAAAATATGAAATTTGGTCACAACTGTATACTGGGACATGTGAGCACTGCTAGGATGCTATCAGGTTTATACCACAGCCTTGAAAAAATTCAATGTACATGCAAACTAGAGAAATGTAAACCTTTAGATAAATTGTGTAATTAATACAACAGAATCTAAGTGAAAATAAAGAAGCTGTATTGCTCTCCTTCAAATTAGCCTGCAGATCATTTCTCAATCTTATTTTTATTTTTCAGGGTTACCCTTATACCTTTAATCTCATTGTTTTTCATATATTTTTTTCTAAAAATTAACATATATGTTCTATGAAAGTGAAACACAATGAAGAAGAGAGAGGTCATTAATTTTAACATTTGATAACCTTTAATTCATTGAAATTTTGTAAAACATGGAAGCTCCAGTTGCGAGAGAAGCCAGGACTGATTTATTAAATCATCATGAAGAAAGAAAATCTGAGAATAGGTCACAAATGACCCTCTGAAATCTAATTAAACACACATTTTCACTCATTAAAACCTAATAGTAAAGGACAAAATATTAGTGGCATATTTTACTAATAATAAGAATAATGATTTATTATACTTTTATTTCTTTAGCATTCCTTACTTCACAATGTTTTTCAGTTTTAAAAAAGGTGCTCATATTTATGAACACATTTCTCAGATAAAGCAAATGATTTATCTATTAGTTCTTTTATCTACATATCAAACAATTTCAAATTTCTAATCATTTATTCCTTTTTCCAGGAACCTGACTAGTCCTGCCTATGTGGTCCCAAAGCACACAATGGACCTTCTTATACATGTGTCTCTTTGATATTAACAATTGTAGAATTAAATGTAAGTCAGAATTTTTTGCCTTTCAATTTTATTTATCTTTCCCATTATTTGATGATGATAATTTTTAGGCTTTTCTATTTGTCATCCATCTGACTTAGACAAATATATAACAATCCCAAAATGAATTATTGAACTCCCAGATAAATTTGAATTGTGCATACTAGAATATAAATTCTTTGGTATTCCAAGACTTTACCCAATTGGAACAGATAATCAGAGAGGATATGATGCTTTATATTCATTATTTTTGACCTCTATATTATTTACCAGTGTATTTTTATTTTTTTATGTAGTTGTTGATCTAATTGTGTAAATGCTATTATATTCTTTTGTCATTTTATATAATGTACTATCTCTATATTCTTTAATAATCTTCTAGGCCACTATTTTTAGCACCTAACATTGCGTGCATATCTTCATATGATTTTTTATCATATTTTAAGGTTTTCCACAGCATGGATTTTCAGAAAGGGGTACACTGAATCAAAAAATATAACATTTAATATATACTGATGTATATTGCCCAATACAAATTTAAAAACAATATTTAAAATTAGACTATCATTTCTTGAATAATATTGCACTGGTCCCTCTGTTAAATATATACTTTATCTTATTTAGTTACTGTAGTAACCATATAAAAACAAAGTAAAACACAGAAGTGTCTACTTATTTGTTCAAGGTCACATAACTGATAAGTAGAATAGCCAGGAATTCACGTGTCTGTCTTTTTTTTTTTTAATATGAAACTTATTGTCACGTTGGTTTCCATACAACACCCAGTGCTCATCCCAGCAGGTGCCCTCCTCAATACCCATCACCCACTTTCCCCTCCCACGCACTCCCCATCAACCCTCAGTTTCTTCTCAGTTTTTAAGAGTCTCTAATGGTTTGCCTCCCTCCCTCTCTAACTTTTTTTTTCCTTCCCCTCCCCCATGGGTTTCTGTTAAGTTTCTCAGGATCCACATAAGAGTGAAACCATATGGTATCTGTCATTCTCTCCATGACTTAGTTCACTTAGCATAACACTCTCCAGTTCCATCCATGTTGCTACATAAGGCCATATTTCATTCTTTCTCATTGCCAAGTAGTATTCCATTGTGTATATAAACCACAACTTCTTTATCCATTCATCAGTTGATGGACATTTAGGCTCTTTCCATAATTTGGCTATTGTTGAAAGTGCTGCTATAAACATTGAGGTACAAGTGCCCCTATGCATCAGCACTCCTGTATCCCTTGGGTAAATTCCTAGCAGTGCTATTGCTGGATCATAGGGCAGATCTATTTTTAATCTTTTGAGGAACCTCCACACTGTTTTCCAGAGCAGCTGCACCAGTTTGCATTCCCACCAACAGTGTAAGAAGGTTCCCGTTTCTCCACATCCTTGCCAGCATCTATAATCTCTTGATTTGTTCATTTTAGCCACTCTGGCGTGAGGTGATATCTAGTGTGGTTTTGATTTATATTTCCCTGATGAGGGATGACATTGAGCGTCTTTTCATGTGCATGTTGGCCATCTGGATGTCTTCTTTAGAGAAGTGTCTATTCATCTGTTCTGCCCATTTCTTCACTGGATTATTTGTTTTTCAGGTGTGGAGTTTGGTGAGCTCTTTATAGATTTTGCATACTAGCCCTTTGTCCGATATGTCATTTGCAAATATCTTTTCCCATTCTGTTGGTTGCCTTTTAGTTTTGTTGATTGTTTCCTTTGCTGTGCAGAAGTTTTTATCTTGATGAGGTCCCAATAGTTCATTTTTCCTTAAATTCCCTTGTCTTTGGGGATGGGTCAAGTAAGAAATTGCTGTGGCTGAGGTCAGAGAGGTTTTTTCCTGCTTTCTCCTCTAGGGTTTTGATGGTTTCCTGTCTCACATTCAGGTACTTTATCCATTTTGAGTTTATTTTTGTGAATGGTGTAAGAAGGTCTAGTTTCATTCTTCTGCATGTTGCTGTCCAGTTCTCCCAGCACCATTTGTTAAAGAGACCGTCTTTTTTCCATTGGATATTCTTTCCTGCTTTGTCAAAGATTAGCTAGCCATACTTTTGTGCGTCCAATTCTGGAGTTTCTATTCTATTCCATTGGTCTATGCATCTGTTTTTGTGCCAATACCATGCTGTCTTGCTGATTACAGCTTTGTAGTAGAGGCTAAAGTCTGGGATTGTGATGCCTCCCACTTTGGTCTTCTTCTTCAATAGTGCTTTGGTTATTCGGGTTCTTTTGTGGTTCCATAAAAATTTTAGGATTGCTTCTTCTAGCTTCAAGAAGAATGCTGGTGCAATTTTGATTGGGATTGCATTAAATGTGTAGATTGCTTTGGGTAGTATTGACATTTTGACAATATTTTTTCTTCCAATCCATGAGCACGGATTTTTTTTTTCCATTTCTTTGTATCTTCCTCAGTTTTCTTCATAAGCTTTCTATAGTTTTCAGCATACAGATCTTTTACATCTTTGGTTAGGTTTATTCCTAGGTATTTTATGCTTCTTGGTGCAATTGTGAATGGGAACAGTTTCTTTATTTGTCTTTCTGTTGCTTCATTATTAGTGTATAAGAATGCAACTGATTTCTGTACATTAATTTTGTATCCTGCGACTTTGCTGAATTCATGTATCAGCTCTAGCAGACTTTTGGTGGAGTTTATTGGGCCTTCCATGTATAGTATCATGTCATCTGCAAAAAGTGAAAGCTTGACTTCATCTTTGCCAATTTTGATGCCTTTGATTTCCTTTTGTTGTCTGATTGCTGATGCTAGAACTTCCAAATATATAAAACAATCACAAACATAAGCAACCTTATTGATACGAATGTGGTAATCGCAGGGGACTTTAGTACCCCACTTACAACAATGGATAGATATTCTAGACACAGAATCAATAAAGAAACAAGGGCCCTGAATGATACATTGCATCAGATGGACTTGACAGATATATTTAGAACTCTGCATCCCAAAGCAACAGAATATACTTTTTTCTCGAGTGCACATGGAACATTCTCCAAGATAGATCACATACTGGGTCACAAAACAGACCTTCATAAGTATAAAAGAATTGAGATCATACCATGTACACTTTCAGACCACAATGCTATGAAGCTTGAAATCAACCACAGGAAAAAGTCTGGAAAACCTCCAGAAGCATGGAGGTTAAAGAACACCCTACTAAAGAATGAATGGGTCTCTATTTGCTGTCTACAAGAGACTCATTTTAGACCTGAGGACACCTTCAGATTAAGAGTGAGGGGATGGAGAACTATTTATCATGCCACTGGAAGTCAAAAGAAAGCTGGAGTAGCCATACTTATATCAGACAAACTAGACTTTAAATTAAAGACTGTAATAAGAGATGAAGAAGGGCATTATATAATAATCACAGAGTCTATCCATAAGGAAGAGCTAACAATTATAAATGTCTATGCACCGAATACAGGAGCCCCCAAATATATAAAACAATTACTCACAAACATAAGCAACCTTATTGATAAGAATGTGGTAATTGCAAGGGACTTTAACACCCACTTACAGAAATGGATAGATCATCTAGACACATGGTCAATAAAGTAACAAGGGCCCTGAATGATACATTGGATCAGATGGACTTGACAGATATATTCAGAACTCTGCATCCCAAAGCAACAAAATATACTTTCTTCTCAAGTGCACATGGAACATTCTCCAAGATAGATCACATACTAGGTCACAAAACAGCCCTTCATAAGTATACAAGAATTGAAATCATACCATGCATACTTTCAGACCACAATGCTATGAAGCTTGAAATCAACCACAGGAAAAAGTCTGGAAAACCTCCAAAAGCATGGAGGTTAAAGAACACCCTACTAAAGAATGAGTGGGTCAACCAGGCAATTAGAGAAGAAATTAAAAAATATATGGAAACAAATGAAAATGAAAATACAACAATCCAAACGCTTTGGGATGCAGCGAAGGCAGTCCTGAGAGGAAAATACATTGCAATCCAGGCCTATCTCAAGAAACAAGAAAAATCCCAAACACAAAATCTAACAGCACACCTAAAGGAAATAGAAGCAGAACAGCAAAGACACCCTAAACCCAGCAGAAGAAGAGAAATAATAAAGATCAAAGCAGAAATAAACAATATAGAATCTATAAAAACTGTAGAGCAGATCAACGAAACCAAGAGTTGGTTTTTTGAAAAAATAAACAAAATTGATAAACCTCTAGCCATACTTCTCAAAAAGAAAAGGGAGATGACCCAAATAGATAAAATCATGAATGAAAATGGAATTATTACAACCAATCCCTCAGAAACACAAGCAATTATCAGAGAATACTATGAAAAATTATATGCCAACAAACTGGACAACCTGGAAGAAATGGACAAATTCCTAAACACCCACACACTTCCAAAACTCAAACAGGAAGAAATAGAAAATTTGAACATACCCATAACCAACGAAGAAATTGCATCAGTTATCAAAATCTCTCAACAAATAAGAGTCCAAGACCAGATATTACTAAATATTTATAATAGTGATCACAGTATAATCCTGGCTAGAGAGGAATGTTAATTACCAGTATCCTACCTTTCCATGACTAACTCTCTTCTTTGTGTCCCTATCAACTTTTAATTTCCTGAATGCTATGCTGTTTCTAGTATTTTGCTTTTATCTGTAATAAAAATGCTCATCTTTTTCTCATTGGTCTTTGTCCAAATCCTAAATTTGGTATCATGTCCTTTAGAATCCTTTACTGGAACACTTCTCCACCTTCCACCCAAGATAGAATATGTTTTTCTTTGTGACCTTTGGCACATTAATTATATAAATATTTATTTGACATTTATTTCACATCTGTTCCTCCTACTTGACTGATCTCTTTGTGGCCAGGGTATATTTTATGTATATCTTGATGTTCCCTGATGCTTTCACCCATTTGATCCTCAATAAATATTTGCTGGATAAGTATAAATGATCTTTCTTAGCTAGAGGCTAAAGGAATGAAGGACTAAAATGAAATATATTAGGATAACTGCTACATGTGGGTGATTGCCTCAAGCTGGCAATGATACCTCAAACCTTCGCTTACTATCCAATCCATATGAGTGAGGGAATCCCAGAGAGTCCATGTTAGTTATAAGTGGAAACATTTAAGTAAGAGAGACACATTTTGATATAATTGGTGCCTGGCTATCACTCTGTGTGAGGATGAAAGCAATATTATTGAAGATAACTTGTTGATATTATTTAAAGAAACTTAATATTCGAAGGTGTTAAAAGGTACATTGCAAATAAACATAAATTTAACACACATGATTTGCTTTTATACCAATTCCTGATCACTAGGGAATTGATACTATCCCATAAAGTGATATACAGGCCAGTTGTTTATTATACTGCTTTGTTTGCCTTGTTCTCTTCTTGTCCTCTCTTGCTCTCACATATGTTGCAAAAGTCTCGTGGATATCTTTTGTATATGATCAGTATCAACTATTGTTGCCTCTCTTTTCTAAACATGCTTCACCTCTCATTCTTGCTTTCATGCTCTTCTCCATTCCTCTCTTTTTCTTGCACATATTGTGTGCGTGTGTGTGTGTGTGTGTGTGTGTGTGTGTCTCCACATCTGTCTCCGGTACGCTTTTCTTACCTCTAGCCTCACAATCCATAAACTGCTGCACATGCCTGATGCATTTCTGAGCTGCTACTTCTGTGACCACTTTTGTTGAGCTTTTGAATATATTCCCCTGGGTTTAATTCCATCTTTGTAGATTGAATTCCTTGCTTAGTTTAGCTTCCGTCTCTATGTCACCTATTAACAATTAAGTGATAAATATATCACAGAAAAATTTAGTTTTGAAGTAAATGGATGTAGAATAATAGTCTAACTAGTGGAGAATACAGAGCAAGTTCTAAATGCAGTTATCACACTAGAAGAAAATAAAAACCTTACAAGCAGTTGATTAAATGGTTATTACATTCATGTTTGGGAGACACTCACCACCAATATCAAGGAGGCCACATTTGTGTGCAGGTGTTAGAACATGTCTTTGTGCCAGCTGCCAGATTTGTCTTTCTGTAATGTTAGTCATTCTATTTCTCTTAAGAAAATCAGAATAACCCCCACTTCCCAAGTCAAATACCTTGGCTGAAATGCAAAGCTTTGCCTTCTCTCCTATTAGGTATATACACTTCCATTCTCTTGGACTGCCCCACCCCGACTCAGGTCCCCTATTGCTACAGCTTAGTTGATTAGCCCCTAAACACACATATACTCCTTGCTTCCATGTTATTGCTTCAGAAGATAATCTGAATTATTGCAAACAATAATTTCTTTAAAGGATGCATATTTTTATGTAATAGTATAACATTTTTATTTTACATAGAGGAACCTAGGATAGAATTTGACATTTACAAGGAATTTTTTTTTAACATTTATTTATTTTTGAGACAGAGACAGAGCATGAATGGGGGAGGGGCAGAGAGAGAGGGAGACACAGAATCGGAAGCAGGCTCCAGGCTCTGAGCCATCAGCCCAGAGACCGACGCGGGGCTCGAACTCACGGAGTGCGAGATCGTGACCTGAGCTGAAGTCGGACGCTCAACCGACTGAGCCACCCAGGCGCCCCGAATTTGACATTTTCAATATTACAAAACTTGAGCAACACTCGTTTTTTTCTCCTGCTTGGAATACCAGTTGTTGTTTGTTGTTGTTGTTTGTTTTAACCCTGCCTACCTAGTAAACACAAATTAATCCAAACTTTAGGTCCAGGCCTAACTCACTAATGAGGATAATAGTAACTCGGGGCATAGTATGCTTTTGATGATAATATTTCTGCTTTTCATCCTTTCTGTCGCTTATGGTATCCTATATAATCATATATCATTTTAATACACACTGAAACTCAGTGAATGAATGAAAGATCATATCATTAACTTGGAGGCCTCTATCTTAAAATTAAGTTATTAAATGGAATTTGTTAAAAAAAAATCATCCACACATGATTTATGAAAATCCGTGAACTCATAGATAAGACAGTTTTCCCTTCCTAATATAGGATGGTGTGATCCAATCAGGGCAGGGCCTGAATAGAACAGAAAGGGGGAGGAAAGAATGATTCAATCCTTCCTGCCTGATTTTTTGAGTTAGGATATCAATTGATTTTTTTTCCTGCCTTTAGCACCCTGGTGCTCAGGTCTTCAGACTCAGGCTGAATTACACCAACTTTCTAGGACCTCCAGCTTGTAAAAGGCAGATTGGGGGACTTACCAGCCTCCATATATAATCCTCAGTCCCCAGTACATATCCTATTGCTTCTGTTTCTCTGGACAACTCTGACCTATACAATGGTATTGCCAAGGTCTTAAGTGTATCTTGAGATTTAAGCAGGTATTATTCAATAGTAAAATATTAACAGTTTATCAAGGAAACATCTTATCCATCTTAATGTTCTTCACTGATGATATATAATAGGAACAATAGGGTTTTCAGGTACTTACCAAGGTGTGCCATTAGGGTATACCTCAGGCACTATATATATGACAAGAATGAAGTCAGTCCAATCCCCCAATCCCAGTCTCAGGTACACGGGATTATTATGACTTTCTGATACTAGTCTTTCCTCCCTGATGCTTTGTTAGTGGACTTTGGGAATGATTACACCGGAGGCTATACCCAGAAGGACTACAAAGCCCAGTCGAATACTTTAATGAATCCTTAAGTGTTAAGTGAGACATACTCAACTGAATTCCCATAATGCAAATGATTTAGTCATTTTGAGGGGCCTTAAAAAAAGAATAGGAGAGTGTCCCAGTCCCATTATGCTGAATTGCTTCCTTACCTACAGTTTCAGAGCATTCTGGTTTTGGCTCTTTCCCAGCTGTTGTCACATTGTATTATTCTATGTCATTATGTTAGTGATACTACGTTTGAGCTATTGGGTTTTTTAATTCTTAAAGGAACAGATTATTATTTTTTAAAGACAAGGGGCCCCTGTGTGGCTCAGTTGGTTGAGCGTCCAAATTTGGCTTAGGTCATGATCTCATGGTTTGTGGGTTCAAGCCCCACGTTGGGCTTCATGCTGATAGTGTGAAGCCTGCTTCAGATTCTGTGTCTCCCTCTGTCTGCCCCTCCCCTGCTTGCACTCTGTCTCTGTCTCTCTCTCCCTCAAAAATAAATATAAACATTAAAATAAACACTTTAAATAAATAAATAAATAAATAAATAAGTAAATAATAAGGGGATAGTATTTACTTTTAAAATACTATGTTGATATTGAAATAAATAATACTGACATGTTTAATACAAAAATGAATGTTGGCCTCTCTTTTCCCCTTCACCGATAACCAAGGATAATCTCCATTGACCATTTGAAATATTTGATTCCATGAATCTCTCTCTTAACATACACACAGACACATACACTACACACACACACACACGTTTTGTTTGAATTAGTTTTTTTAGAATTGAAATAATTCTATATGCACTGTTATTCAGCTGTCTTTTGCAACAAATCAAATATAAAATGTGTATCACTGCATATGCATCCACATTATTCCCTTTGGTTGCATGATGTACATTCCATAAACAGATTTTGCTTTTATTTTAATAAAATCCCTCCTCTACTGAGGTTTAGGTGGTGCAGGTAGTGATTCACATTGTGCAGAAATGGGAGTATCCTGAGGTTAGAACATGTACAGAATCATTGGCAGTGGTAAATTAGGGCTGGTTAGGAGACTGACAGGAAAAGATTGAAAGACCAGAGTCCAGGAGATCTGGGGTGGTAGAATTATACCGGTATGTATCTTGAAGATCTTTGCATCACATGTTAGTGCCCACCAGAGAGTATCCACCACGGAAATGCAGCCAACCTTATAGAAAAGCACGACCAGTTATCAGTCATCCTCTGTTTTCAGCCACCACAGTGCTTGAACAATGGGTACCAGAGAGTATCCACCACGGAAATGCAGCCAACCTTATAGAAAAGCACGACCAGTTATCAGTCATCCTCTGTTTTCAGCCACCACAGTGCTTGAACAATGGGTACATGAACTTGGAGGCCATAGAGGATGCATGGGTTTGACAAAGGTCGAACACTATGGAATCCCACATAGCTAAGACTGATCTAGCTACTGCCACCGCTAAATGTCAGACTTCCTAGCAATAGAGGCTAATGTTGAGGATTGGATATGGCATCATTTCTCATGGTTACCAACCAACCACTTCATGACAAGTTGACCACATTTGTCTTTTGAATCCTGCAATAGGGGCCAGTTTGATCTTTACAATTTTTGTCTTCTAGTTTCTGGCTTGTCTATTTTCTGACACTATGTCTGAGGCACAGAATATTTTAATGTCATTAAATCTAACTTACCAATTGCTTCTTCTTAGATAATGGTTTAGCATTATAGTCAAATGTAGGCTAAAAGTCCGTGCTTCAAGATTGTAATTTGAATTTACACACACACACACAAACACGAACACCAGTAAAGGTAATTTTGTAATTATAAAAGACAGTTTAAATGTATATTTTATCTCTTTTCTCCTCTTAACAGTCTTAAAAAGCAATTTTATAAAGTAACATGCATGCAATCCACTACTGGCCTTATAACATATAGAAATACAATGTGTGTATAATATATTTGAGAGTACAGCACAAAGGAGGTAGGCAGATGCAATGCTGTATTCTTAGAAATGTTGGGGCCCCTGCGTGACTCAGTTGGTTAAGCTTCCGACTTCGGCTCAGGTCATGATCTCACAGCTTGTGAGTTCGAGCCCCGTGTTGGGCTCTGTGCTGAAAGCTCAGAGCCTGAAACCTGCTTTGGATTCTGTGTCTCCTTGTCTCTGCCCTCCACTACTCTGCCTCTCTCTCAAAAATAAACAAACATTAAAAAAATTTTTTTAATAAAAAAGAAATGTGGACAGATGCAGGGTGCCTGCACTTTGGCTCAGGTCATGATCTCATGGTTCATGAGTTCCAGCCCCAAATGGGCTCACTGCTATCAGTGCAGAGCCCATTTCTGATCTTCTGTCCCCCCCTCTTTCAGCCCCTCCTCCGCTTGTGCTTTCTCTCTCTCTCTCTGAAAAATAAATAATTAAAAAAACATGAAAGAATTGTTGACAGATGGTAAATTAATAATTAAAACAATAAATTTTGGCATTGTGACATTAATGGATGTATTGTATATAACAATACCACAAATAAAGGGGAAATGGAAGACAGCTATATTGGAGTAATAGCTTAAATAGTCCTATATATCACTGAAATTAAGCTAGTGTACATGTGAAGCTGATTTTGGCAAGATGATTTTGGTAAGCCCTATTATAATCACTGAGGAAAACCATCATAAATATATAGTGAAAAAGTCATTAAAGAAATTAAAATGCTATGTAGGGCAATATTAATTTAAAGCAAAAGAAAGTAGCAAAAGAACCAACAGAGAAATTTAAAAATAAAACATGAGATCTGAAAACAAAAAATTAAATGGCAGATGTAAATCCACCTTACCATTCTCAATATTACCATTGAATGTAATGGAAAATGGATTGAGCATTCCAATCAAAAAGCAGTTTGTCAGACTAGATAATAAAACATGAGCCAACCATGTGCTTTCTGTAGGGGACATATACAAATGGATTGAAAGTAAAAGAATGGAAAACAAAATATGCAAATAGCAACTACAACAAAGCTGGCTATACTACATGAGAAAAAAATAGACTTTGAAACCAAAACAAAAAACAAAAAACCAAACCAAATAGTATATAGTACAGTAGACTATACTATATACTATAGTATAGTAAAAAAGATACTATATTATAAGTAAAGAGGTCCATTTTATAATGATAAAAGGGATCAATCCACCAGGAAAGTCTAACAATGATAGGCATATACATACATAATAACAGATCAGCAACATATATGAAGCAAAAATTGGCAGAAATGAAGGGAGGAATAAACAGAAGCTTAAGATTTTAATACCCCACTTTCTCACTATCAATGATGAACAGAACAACCAACTGGACAGAAGATCCAACAAGGAGATGGAAGAATATACGTATATATAAATATATATAAATATAATATAGTATATTAATATCAATTATTAATATATTAACTAAATAATTAATAGTTAATTTTAATAAATAAATTTATTAATTAATAAATGTTAATATATTAATAATATAAAGATGTATTAATATAATATAATTTATATATTATATATTATTATAATATATAATATATTATATATAATATATAAAATATATAATATATAATATATAATATAATTTTTATATATAAAATATTATATATATTTATATATATTCATACATTCAAAATGATAGAAATAACACAATGTTCTGTGACCACACAAAAATATGTAATATATATATATATATATATATATATATATATATGAATGTATTTTCATAATAACCAGAAGGTGGCAACAAACTAAATGTTCATCAACTGTCTGAATGGTAAACAAAAAATGTATGCTATACATTGTAGTGAGTTTGAGGATCTGGGGAGTGACTAAGGAAAAGCCTTGACTATGAGATGGCAGTGACACAGTGAGGTTTCTCAGGCAGAACTTGGACAGGTTGTTGGTAGAGGAAGTCCCACACAGCAGGAGATCTTCCAGGGGTGGTTGTCAGGGCCACCACCCCAAGGAGAAAAGGGCAAAGTAACTCCTGGGTTACAGGGCAATTGGAGAGAGGACACGTATTTCTTGATAATATTTTCAGCGACATGGAAGGTAGTGTCTGAACCAGAAGTAGTTCAAAGTCTTTTATAGCCCTAGACTGTCTTATCTACAGCTAGCAGAAATCAAATACAATTTTGTGAAATATGCAAATAAAGAAGTCTCTATATGGTTATAATTGTATTTATTTGGGATGTATTTAAAACATTTGGATGTGTAAATATTTCTTTTATCTGGTGCCAGTGGGCTTGAGCTCAAAGTCCTACATGCTGTGTGCAAGGGCTATCCTTTACCCATTTATATAACAACATAAAATGAAATATCATTCAACCATAAAAAGTACTGAAGTTCCGATATATGTTACATCATTATGCTAAGTGAAAGAAATCAACCACAAAATACCACATACTACATTATTACATTTATAGGCAAGTGCAGAATATGGAACTCTACTGAGCCAGAAAGTACATTAGTAGTAACTCCATGGAGGATATGGGATGGAAGTGATAGCTGCAGAGTATGAAATTTCTTTTTGAGATGAGAAAAATTGACTGCTTTGATGGTTACATATACCTTTAAGTATATTTTAAAATTTATAAAAGTACACATTGAACTGTGTACTTTAAATGGATGAATTGTATGGTATGTGACATATCTTAGAAAGTTGTTAATATTAAAAGATATACTTAGCAAATTATACATTTATGGAATAGAGAAAGATATACCATGCTAACACTAATCAAAAGAAAGCTAGAGAAGCTAAATTAATTTCATAAAAGACATACTTTAAAATGAGAAAAATTATCAAGGATAAATAAAACGCATTATATTTTGATAAAGTGATTTCCAAAAGACATAACAAATCTTAATGTCTATGCACCTAACAACAGAGAATCAAAATACTCAGGATAAAAATGATAGAATGACAAGGAGAAATAGACAAATCCACTATGATATTTTGAGACTTTAATAGCTCTCTTTCAGTAACTGACGGATCAAAAGCCATCTTGAAACCTAAATTTTCTTCAGAAATGGAGGACCTTCCCAAAATATAATAAACAACTTCATTAGATTGTTGATTTGATGACTCTTAGTTTCACATTTATTGCTAGTTATTAAAAGATAAGTTATGTACTTCTGCTAAGAATAGCTTAACCTGGGTTTAGTGACCATATTCCCTAGTATGTCAACATACATACAAAACAAAACCATGCCTTTATTCTCTATGCTGAAAATACAGGATTTGCACATATATTTTTCTAAACAACAAGCATTTATTTCTCAGTTCTGAAGGCTGTTAGTCCAAGATAAAGGTGCCTACAGATTTGGTGTCTGGTGAAAGCCCACATCCTGGTTCATACATGGCCCTCCTTTCACTGTGCCCTCACACGGCTGAAGGGGCAATGGAGCTCTGTAGCCCTTTTATAAGACCACTAATCCCACTTATGGGGGCTCCACCTTCATGACCTAATCACCTCCCAAAGGCCTTAACTTTTTTTTTTTTTTTTTGTAATTCCAGTGTAGTTAACATACAGTGTTATGTAGTTTCAGGTGTTCAACAGAGCTTACTATTATTGAGGTTTATATCTACTATCTTAAAAGCAAAATGTTACTAGTAATATTTAAATTCAAAATTCTACATTAATATGAAATGCATTCATAAATATAAGAGGACTGGGAAGGAAGTTATATTTTAGAGTCTCTTTCACCTAAAATTTCCGTTGCTTGAATTTCTTGAGGATTCTATCCCGAATCTGCTTGGTCTTGACACTGTAGACAATGGGGTTCATGAGGGGTGGGACCAGCAAGTAGACATTGGCCATGAGCACATGGACAATTGGGGACACATTCTGCCCATAGCGATGGATCATAGATAGCCCAATCATTGGTGTATAGAAAGTGAGCACAGCACAGATGTGGGAGATGCAGGTGTTGAGGGCTTTCACCCTCTCCGTCTTGGAGGCTATATTCAATACTGTGCCAAGGATGAGGATATAGGAGAGGAGAAGGAGCACTGAATCAAGTCCCATGGAGCAGATGACCACCATGAGGCCATAGATGCTGCTGACCCGACGGCTGGATACAGTTGTCTTTATAAGGTCCTGATGCAGGCAGAATGGGTAAGAGAGAATATTGACAGAACGATATTGAAGCCTCTTTAGGAGAAAGGAAGCTGGAAAGACCAGAGCCAAGGCCCTTCCAGCAATTGCCAACCCAATCCCAGTGATCACACCATTGGTTAGAATGGCCACATAGCGCAGGGGCTCTCGGATTGCTACAAAGCGGTCAAAGGCCATGGCCAACAGCACAGCTGACTCAATAATTGAGAAAACATGAATGAAGTACATCTGGACCAGACAGGCATTAAAAGAGATCTCCCGGGCATGGAACCAGAAAATGCTGAACATCGTAGGCAAGGTTGTAGTAGATAGGCCCAGGTCAGTAAGTGCCAGCATTGATAGAAAGTAGTACATTGGTTGGTGGAGGGAAGGCTCAGTTCTGATGATAAGTAAGATCGTGATGTTTCCTGCAATTGAGGTGGCATACACCAAGAAGATGGGGATGGAAATCAAGCTGTATCTGCTTTCAAGGCCTGAGAGGCCTGTCAGGAGAAAGCGAGGGTACAGGGCAGAGCTATTGAAGACAGACATTGTGGTGATGGAGGTGTCTTCAGTCTAAGTGGGAAGATGAGAACCTGGAACAATTCGGGTACAGTCAATATTGCAAGAAACAGCAATGCTCTGACGCATGCTGCACTCTATGGACTCTTTCCAATCATTCCTTTGGTCACTGTGTATAATTACTACCTGTATTTATTATTTTGCCAGTTAATTTATTCTTTCATCACTGTATATTTATTGAGAACATAGTTTATAAAAGGAAAATTGACAGTGCTATAATATAGAGAAATATATAAAAACTGTGTTCAAATACTTATAACCTAGAAAATAAAGCTAAAATTAAAGAAGTAATTTAATATAAGGCCTAAAAAAACACAGTAAAAGGAAAGAAACCTGACCCAAATATGTCAGGGAAGATTTATTGAAGGTGATTCTTGAATTAGGTCTCAAATGACAAATATGAGCTGGATGGGAACAAAGGGCTGTATTGGGCATTCTGTGCTGATTGACTCCCAGACAAGTGCAGGAAGATATTACAAGTCTGAGTGCAAATGAATATAATTCAGCAAAACTAGGATAGGGTGGCTCTTCAGATGGTATTGAGGTGCAGACTGAATAGAAATAGGCCAGAATTGTATTGAGGCGGGCACCTTTTGGGATGAGCACTGGGTGTTGTATGGAAACCAATTTGACAGTAAATTTCATATATTGAAAAAAAAAGAGCTTGAAAAAAAAAATAGACCAGAATTTCTGAATGAACTTATGTATAAATATAAAGAACTCCCTCTTCATCTTAGAAGATGCAAGATAGTCATTTTAATAAAAAGTAAACAATATATTGTAAACAGACCTATATTATATTGCTGTCAAACAAGAACCAATGTAAAGAATGGACTAAAGTTTGGCAAAAGAGAAGGCATGAAAATCATTTTGAAGGCTATTGTAGTATTTTTTTAAGTGGATGAAAGTAAAATGTGGGATAATAAAGGATAAATGGATATAAATGTTGTATATAGAGAAAAAAATACTGGTTCATGATCATATGGTAGGAATGAGTTATTTGGTAGATTTTGGTTTCATCTATTGAAACAAACAAAAAGCAAAAATTCAGAAGGACCTCAGGAATAGTTTGTGAAACTAGCAGGTAAGAATAATTCAGTTTTGTTAGGATAAATCTGAAGCATGTGTGTCCAGGGGCTAGTGGTATATTGGGTTCCACAGAGAGTTGTCAAAAGGGAAATTATTCCTAGAAAATTTGGAAGGATAGCTAATGGAGCAAGGAGACAGAGAAAACATTTATTAAAAAAAAATAAAACTAGCAATAACCAAAAAAGAACACATGGCATATTATAAGAAGAGTGAAAGAGCTTTAGTGCTCAGGGCTCAGGTACCCAGCAGATGGAATGTGCTGTAGGGAACATAAGAGGCAGAGTTTATCAGGAACTGGAGAAGATGAGGTATTCTACTAGGAACCCTAAAGACTGATTACTTAGCAACATGATGGCCACCCAATTCCAGTTACTTTAGGCACTAAACATCAAAAATACTTTTTTCACATAGCATATCTGATGTCAAACTTCCTCCAAAATTCACGTGGCCCCCAACATATCTTGTTCCACTAATACAATTACAGTTCATAGTTTTCTCTGACAGACTTAATAAAAGTAAGTAATTCCCTAACCACCCACAGTGATCACAGGAGCTTTTCCACTCTGAAACCATCTTCCTTCCATTTTCAGAAAGATAACAATGAAGAGCAGAACTGCTTTACATATCCTCATCTTGTGATTTATATATTATTCTATTTATAACATATTAGGTGACTAGTCTTAATATACTTCCCTCATTGTCCTAGCTCATCATGTTACAGTCTTCTCCTGGTCTCCTTTAACATCACTTAAACAATAATTGTCATCACCCTGGCATTTGTGCACACTTATTTTATTCTTCCTTTATACCTTCCGTTAAATCTTTCAATATCCTCAGAGACTTCATCCTGCCCAAGTATGCCAAGTCCTCCCTCTTAGATCACTTTCTCCTACTGCCTCATTTTAAAGACTCCTTTCACTTCAGATATTCATAATCCATCTTCCATAAATGGGTCTATTGGATGTAGGTACAGGCACCCTGCTCTCAAGTAGCTACTCCTCTAGAGTCAGAAGAAGACTGATGACAGCTATCATTCACTACCTCTATCACTTTGGACACATTACTAAACTTCTTTGAGCACGAAACAAAACAAAAAACTAGGAACTGTATTGCCTTACTTCAGAAAGTACTCAAGAAAATGTATCTAAAATGCTTGGCACAGAATCTGAGACCTTTGAGCTTAAGTGAAGAAAAAGTGTTAAGACCTTTGGGAGATACTTTGGGCTAAGTGAAGCAAAATGTTAAGGGAGGTGCTGAAGTAGTGACAATCTTAAGCATATCAGCCAAATATAACAGTGACCCAAAGGCAGGTGTGACCAAGGGTACCCAAGTTACCACTTATAAAGATATTACTCCTCAGGGTTTCTCTTGAGAATTATTTTGCCTAATTCATTTTTTTAGCTCATAATATTGTTAATTGTGTAAGATATATGTGAGAATAAGATAGAAGAGATACACAAACCACCATGAGCATTATCATCATCATTTTAACATAATTTTTAGTTAATATCAGTTTTTCAGAGAACAGAGATTTCAGTACATGGGTTCCCATTATGTGCATTCTCTACACCTACAGATGAGTTTACAGTCCCAGGGCTCTTCTGAGCAGCCTTGAGGATGATACTCTGGCTCATTTTGGGGAAATGATACTCTGTACCTCTGACCTATCCTAAAACTGTGAATTCACACATACAATGGCCAGTCTTACCTCTTGACTTGCTCTCCTACTTCCTGGATTCTTCAAATACATTAGGTACTAGTCTCCTGCCCATTTCTCTCACTTCAGAAGCCTTATCTTCAAGTGTAAACAGCCATTCACCCCGTTACAGATTTGCTGGGCTCCAGTCTGCCAGACCTGCGGACTTGTTGCAGGTAGACCAAGCCACTGAATATGGACATAAGAGAAGAATAAAAAACACAATGGATCTGAAGGGAGATAGTTCTTCAAGGAAGCATAGATGTCTGGGGTGAGGCATCCATTTCTCCTTCAGCAACTCCAGACCCAAGACAACAGGTTTGCTTTCAGCATCTTTGACTCTGTCCAACGAAGCGCTTTATTAGCACTACACTTCTGGGCTTTGACTACTCCAAGCTGCACTCCCTTTCTTCACTAGCCATCCTCTCAGGGCCAATTTCTTTTCTTAATGCAACCTTCAGGGAGGATAAATGTCACTGGAGCTTTTGTTCCTGCTCGGAGAAGGGAGATGATTGTGCCAAATTCCCAAACTGGGAGTCCAGATATGGCAGCAATTGAGCAGTGTCCCTGGGATAATCTGATGGGGAAAAACAATGGACTTGGTCAGAATAATGTACTTAAAAAAGCCTGTGCTTTGAATAACCAGAGACAGCAGTTACTAGTTGTTGAATGGTGGGAAAATCACAGTAGTGCTCCCACTTTGAAACCCACTTTGTTGAGCCGCTGTGAGGAGTGCGAAAACTTGTGTGTAGAGTGTAAATTTATTATAAACAATAAAGAGCTATGAGATTCATATATGGCAGTCCATAATACTTAACGCTTTTACCAGCAATCTGATAGAAGGGTAGACATCCTACTCTCTTCATCCAGCAAAATGTCCTATTTACTCTGGCCCACAAATCTGCCTCTGAACAATCCTGAGCTATTATACTAAATGGTAAAGACAAAAGTGTGGTAGAATACAAAAAGAGCTACACACCTATGTCCTCACTATCTAGCAAAGAAATGAAGGTCCTATTGTAAAAGGAGTTTTATCTGTTCATTCCAAAATTACACGAGCAGTAGACATGAGAGTAGAGGATGGGTTTGCCCAATTTCCACTGCTGTTCACCTTCACTACTAGGAAAGTCACCTCAGTTACGCAGGTGCCATCACCTGAGACCGATTTGGTTTTTCTTTTGATCATAACTCATAATGTATCTACCAACATTTCTCTATTCACAGAGTAAACTACCTCTCAGAATACATCATTTTGTTCCCACTATCTTCAATGTCAGATCAATTCAAGTAATTTCCAATAAAATCTCAATGGAGGGCAACATGACTTCATGCTGGTTTTTAGGGATGCCGTAGCTGCCTCCAAATATATTCTTTATACCGCCCCATGAAATTCCACTTTTCCAAAATCTGATTTTTTGGTATCTTCCTGCTCTAAAATGTTAGTGCCTATATAAGATTTTCCTAAAATGTACAATAAACCTCTATATGAATAGAATTAATGATCAAACAAATAAATAAAGTAAGCCTCAGTCAATTACGCTTGGGGCAAACGGCACATAGTAAAATGTTGGTTACCAGGGGCTGGGAGAGGAGGAGGGTGTGGATAGGATAGATAATATTTAAGGATACAAACCTGTTATTAGAGTAAATAGGATCTATAGGTCTTAATGCACAGTAGAGTGAATATAGACAACAATATTATATCACAATCATCAAACTTGCTGAAAAGACTAGATCTTAATTATTTAAACTACACAAAAGGGATCATAATTATGTGATGTGATAGGGATACTATCACTACAATGAAAGTCATATTACAATATATTAATCATTAATATATTGTAATATGTAATCAACGTGTTACAGAAAATGTCATGTCAAATATAATTATACCATGTTATATATCATATATATACCTATATACATATATAATTAAGTTTATTTATTTATTTTAAGAGAACGAGAATGGGAGGGGCAGAGAGAGGGGGAGAGATAGAGAATCCTCAGCAGGCTCTGCACTGTCTGCGCAGAACCCAACACGGGGTTCGAACTCACGAACTGTGAGATCATGACCTGAGCCTAAAGCAAGGTTTGGATGCTTAATAGACTGAGCCACCCAGGCACCCCCCTTTTTTTATGTTAAATATATTTTTTTAAAAAAAGCAAACAGCCTAAGGAACCCTGTACATTGTAATACCATTGCATGTAAACATTTATATTGTATGCCAATATTTCAGAGAAATCCAGCACTGACAAAACCTATTTAACATAGTTTAACCCAGCCTTCTCCAGACACATTTTATCCAGACAGCACTTATTAAGATCTGAAATTTGTATTCTGCAGAATTCAGTTTGAGAATGGAAGTTGAGAGAATCATTGATTTAAGGGAGTAATTCTCACCAAGAAGGAATTTTTTCCTAACAGGGAATATTTGACAATGTCTGGGGGATTTTTTAGGGGTCAAAACTGTGGAAATGTTAATGATATCTAGCTTGTAGATGCTAGGGGATGCTTCAAAACATCCTTCGATGAGCAGGACAGGCTTTAAAAACAAAGAATGTCCAATGTCAATAGTGCCAACATTGAAAACCCCTGTTTTAAGCAGGAGGCAGGTAGAAGAAAAGAGGGGCAACAAAACTAAACTAAAAATCAATTCTGTGTGTAAGTCTCAAGGTGATATAAAGGCAAAGAGCACAGGCTCCAGAACCATGACCGGAAAGGTCATGGATTGGAGATCCAGAGGTCCTTATCTTTGAATCCCAGTTCCAGCACTTACGGACTATGTAACCTAGGGGACATTACTTAGCCATTTTTGCCCCTGTTTCCTTATGTATACAAGGAGTTTGTAATATTTTTTTCTATCTCCTATGTTTTTTCTAAATGTTCAATGAGTTAACATATATAGCATTTAGAACATATTGAATACTCAATAACAGATAATCAAAAATTTACTGCCTGTTCCTTTGATATATAATTGCTATTAAATTAATTATTCTTAGTATTCTGCCAGGCTACCATTTCTGTGATCCTTTATTTTGTGCCCTGAGATGAAACTTCTTTCAAAGACTCTCCAAAGGGTACATCAAATTTTGTAGCTATCAAATAATTAAGTCATAAGGCTAATTTGTCTGGATGTGATCTAATGAGTATTAGAGTGCCTTTTAACCACAATTTGGATTTACATATATATTTATTATCAGAAGGAAAACTGTCTTCCCTTTGGGAGGTATGCATCCAGTTTAGAAAAGTTGCATTTCATATATTAACATGTTGGCATTCTAAAATATACATTGTATCAGATAAGTTTGGCTTTTGGGTTTCTGCTCTCTTGATATTTTATTAGTCATAAAATATTAATAAGATTGTTTTTTTCTGGAAAGGTGAAATATCTAAGGATAATATGAATTAAAAAACAGTTGATAATCTGCTTAATGATATTTTTCAATTTCTTTTCACCTGCATCTAACTCAATGATAATTTAGTTTAAATGATGAGTTGCACTATTCACTCTTTCCTCTTGAAGATTAATCACTAATTCCATAGTCCCAGTTTTCCAGGCTCCACCATTCTCCCAAATCTCAATCTCATTATTTATCACAAATCTTTACCATATAATCCAATAGTCACACTCATCTTTCTCTAAAATAAAATTTTATAGACTTTGTTGACTGAGCTGATGGGGGGAGTAAATGGCGCAATGCCTCATTTCACAGTGAGGTTCTTTACCAAAGAAAAATATTTAGTGTGTTTAAGTAGAAGGGTTGATAGATTTGTTGTCTAATTTAATATCATCCAGACTTAAAATTTCCTTGCTATTAATTAATATTATAAGTAGAATTAGGATAATAGTATGTGTATGTATGTGTGTGTGTGTGTGTGTGTGTGTGTGCGCGCACATCTGTATGTGCTTGTGTTGGGAAATCTGGGAAGCTTTCATTTTCCTAACACATGGTATATTCACAGAAACACAAGATCTTCATTGAACCTGATTCAAAGAGCCCGTGTAGAGGATGTGAGAAAACTGACAATGGAGAGTGGTGTGGCTTAAGATGTGCAAGTTAATGAAAACCAGTTATTAGATGGGAAAGTATTTGAATTTTATATCCTAATACTGAGCATTTCTTAACCCCATCTTATTGGCTCTTGGGTAGCATTTTCTTTTCTGAATCACTTTATTGAGACATAATATAAACACCAGGTTCAGAGCAGTGGGAAAGAGAAATCATAACTTCTTTCCTCAAGGCACTTTATTTGGTATCTTGATCAAGCATTCACTGAAATAACCTTCTGCAAATACCTAAAGTGTGGCACCAAAAGGAAAAAAAGATTACAATGAAAACAGACATACATAACAGAGAATAATTGACATGTGAGACAGTCAAAGATTCCAAGATATGGTGAAGATACATGAGAAAAGAGAATGTCACAGAACCAATATTTGAGAGACAATGGCTGAGAAATTTCCATCTGAAACTAATGTTCTGCAGATTATCAGGAATTTATGTCTTTCTTGAAACCCCTATTTGAAAGTTTTATAGAGAGAAAACCCCAGAGCCAGAAGGCATCTTTAATGAATAGCTCAAAACAGAAAAGAAAAATAACAGAAATGCTACACCTGTGTTTCTAGAGAATATAAAAAGGATCACTTCTTAATGATTTTTATGAGGCAAGTGTAACCTGTATTCCATAACCAGAAAATGACATCACAGAAAATAAATATTAAAGACCAAAATACCCTTTAAAATTGATTTAATCCAAAACAAAATATCATCAAATATAATCCAGTAATTGTGTGTGCACACATACACACACAGTCCATGATCCTATTGGATTTTTATGAAAATACATAATCAGTATTAAATTTAATCAAATATTTTTCTACATCAGTCTGGAATAACAAATGATTTCCTCCTTTTCGTGCATTTAATTCAAGCATCAAAGATGTTTTACATGCAAAAATCACACAGTGATTTATATACATGTAGTATATACAAGTGAATATAGTATACATGTAATATAGTGAATATGGTATATATGTAACATAGTGAATATAGTATATATGAAATATAGTGAATATAGTATACATGTAATATAGTGAATATAAGGAATAAATCATGTGATAATCTAGATTGATAAGGAAAATATATTCGACTAAATTTAATACTGACAATGCTTTTTTTTTTTAATTTTTTTTTTCAACGTTTTTTATTTATTTTTGGGACAGAGAGAGACAGAGCATGAACGGGGGAGGGGCAGAGAGAGAGGGAGACACAGAATCGGAAACAGGCTCCAGGCTCAGAGCCTGACGCGGGGCTCGAACTCACGGACCGCGAGATCGTGACCTGGCTGAAGTCGGACGCTTAACCGACTGCGCCACCCAGGCGCCCCCTGACAATGCTTATTAAAACATTAAGCTAAAAACATGAGAATTTCCTTGATCTGGTTTTAAAAACAATAAACCTGAGGTCCAGATTCCAGTTTTTCATGTGAGGAGCTCAGAGTCATCACTCTGTCGTAACAATGAGGATAAACTGAGCAGACTGAAAATCAACATCTCCTCTTCTTGGATCCATGAGAAAGGAAAGGACACGGGGCACATTACTACCCCCGAGAGTGGAGACTCAGGGAATACAGGGAGTTGGCTCCCTGTATAGTACAGAGTAGAGGCTCATAAGCAAGATGGCTGTGGGAACTACCATTAAGGTAGGAAAATTGAACTAAATTAACAGGTTGCTGGAGTCTCGGTGTAGACAAGTCTGAGGGTTAAAAAAACCCAGGGGGACCCAACAATGGCAGGGTGAGGGAGGGGTAAGATATTGTGATATTTGCCTCCAGGAGCTTTTCAAAGCTCCCACAGTAAACATCTGAGAAAAATCCCCTCATGCTCCTAGCAAGGAGAGGGGGAAAGGAACCATTTCGAAACATGTCATGGCACTCTGTTCCTTTTAACAAGGCCTCAGGAGAAACTAGTTAATCAGAGCCTAACCTGGTATGGTATTAGCACCTAAATGACCATAGGGAGAAAAAAAAGCCAACTCCAGGACCCTCTAGCCTTCCATGTGGGAGAAGGATATACCCACCCACAGTCCACTCTAGCCATCCTGTTTTGTCTAAGAGAGGAGAATTAAAACAAAACGACAAAACAAAAGTGAGAAACACTTATGAAGTTCAAATTCCAGAGGCATAGGCTCACCAAAAGATTGAAACTATAGGATGTTTCCCCTCCCCCATACCTTATCAGACATTAATAAAGCCCCATTTAAAGCCGTTCCTTTTACCTGATACATCATGTCCAGCTATTGGGGGCTGGTGTGTGTGTGTGTGTGTGTGTGTGTGTGTGAAGCATACTAAAATGCTAAAAATATCATTTGAAGAGACAGAGCAAGCATCAGAAGTAGGCATGACAGTGATGGTGGAATTAGCAGACCAGGAATTTAACATCCCTATGATTAACATGCTAAAGACTCTAATGAGTAAAGTAGACAGCATGCAAGAACAGATGGAATACCTAAGCAGAGAAAGGCAGATACTAAGAAAGAACCAAAAAGAAATGCTAGAGATCAGAAGCACTGTGATAGGAAAGGAGAATGCCTTGAAGGGCTTTTTAGTACATTAGACATGGCTGAGGCTAAGCTATAGAACTCCTAGAAGATAATATAAGAAAAGGTACATGACCTTGGCTGTGGCAATGATTTTTAGACATGACATCAAAATCCCAATCCATGAAAGAAATAATTGATAAATTGGATTTTATTGAAATGAAAATTTCTTCTCTATGAAAGATAGTGTCCAGAGAATGAGAAGACAAGCCATTGACCAAGAAATATTTGCAAAGACACATCTGGAAAAGGACAGTTGTCCAAAACACACAAAGAACTCGTAAAATACAACAATAAGAAAACAAACAACCCAATTAAAAAATGGGGCAAAGACCTTAACACTTTGTCAAGTAAGATATACAGATAGCAAATAAGTATATGTAACATGCTGTACATCACACGTCATCAGAAAAATTAAAATTAAAATAGTGATGAGACTACACATCTATTAGAAGGGCCAGAATCTGGAACGTCAACAATATAAAATGCTGACAAGGAAGTGAAGCAATAGGAACTCTCATTCACTGCCAGTGGGAATGCAAAATGGTACAGCCACTTTAGAAGACATTTTGGCAATCTCTCGCCATACAAGACAACAATCATGCTCTTTGGTATTTACCCAAAGTTCAATATTATGTCCACACAAAAACATGCACACAGATGTTTATAGCAATTTTATTAACTGCCAAAACTTTGAAGCCAATCAGGATGTCCTTCCTTAGGTGAATGGACAAATATTCTACGGTAAGTACAGACAACTGACAATCCAAGATTTAAAAGAAATAAATTATATAGAAAATGAATAATATAGAAAAGTTAAAATTAATAAAATATAGAAAGTTAATATCATGGAAATTTTAATAATGTAAAAAATTAATAATTAATAATTAAATAAATTTAATAATATATAGAAAGAAAATATGATCTCTCTGCTTTTGTGACTTCATTTCATGTCCCTGAGCCCAGAGATTTTCTGGTTCAGTATTTCCACAGAATAAATCTCACATCTTATGCCAGTGTAGATTAGTTACTCCAAAATCCACAGGCAAAAGCTAACATTATTTTTTAACCCAAAAAACAGAGGCTGGGGGCACCTGGGTGGCTCAGTCAGTTAAGCATCTGACTTCCGCTCAGGTCATGATCTCACAGCTCGTAAGTTCAAGCCCCACGTCAGGCTCTGTGCTGATAGTTCAGAGCCTGGAGCCTGCTTCCGATTCTATGTGTCTTTCTCTGTCCCTCCTCACTCCTGCTCTGTCTCTCTGTCTCTGTCTCTGTCTCTCTCTCAAAAATAAATAAATATTAAAAAAAAAAAAAAACAACAGAGGCTAGGGAAAAAAAATTAGGGGTTGACTTTTTAAGAAATTATCATTTGAATTAGACATTTGACCTAATGTCATTTAAAATTTTTGACACAAATAAGCTAAATATTCAGTTCCTATTATCAATTTATCCAAGTGAGAGCTTCCACAACCATTTTCTGTCTGTGCATATACTCAATGCTTAGGAGTATTGAGGAATAAGAATAAGGAATAAGAATTATTTCCCTTCTCCCAGGCTCACACACTGAGTTTGGCTTTCTACTTAAGACTTTAGAGTCAAAAATCATTGCTACATCCTCTTACTTTACTCCACCTGCTTGCAAAAGGATGTCTCTGAGAATTTTATCTCATCTTTGTCACAGGTTTTCTGGGAGAATCCCAGGATTCTCTACAAAAGCAGACTTTGAGGTAAAATTTAGTGTGCAATATGTATCATATGGAGAGTCCTCAGGATAAGCATCTTAATAATAGATGGGATGGAAGTTGGTTTGCCAGGAGAAATTGAGCTGTGAGTCGGGTCTGATGCCACCTTTGTTCAATACCACGGAGACTGCTGGAAGTAAAAGTTGTACGAGTGAATTGTTTTGCATTGGGCCGTAGGGTCAGGCATTTCTGCCTATCACTGTGGTTAGATAGGTCATATCTGCAATGGAGACAAGCCTTGAAGGGGCTGAAAGTCCAAGACTCTCTCCTGACAGCACTTCCAGCAGCTGCGGCTACAAATCCTTCACCGAAGTGGGATCTGGGCAGTTTGTGTTCATGTCCATTACAACCCATTTCAGAGTCCTTTCTCTTCTTTTTTTTTTAAAGTTTATTTATTTTGAGAGAGAGAGAGAGAGAGAGAAAATCCCAAACCCTGATGTGGGGCTCAAACACACGAACCATGAGATCATGACCTGAGCCGAGATCAAGAGTCAGACACTTAACCGACTGAGCCACCCAGGTGCCCCCAGAGCCATTTCTCTTTTGAGATAATGTGAAAGAGTTTGCGCAGGTCTCAACTTTCTCCTGGAGATGGGAGTATATTACTAACACATGCTCTCTCTACAGTCTTTGTTTTTCTTCATGCTACCTCCCCTTCCTGGAGTACCATACCCAGAGGTATGCTGGTAAATGCTTAACAACCAACTCTCTAGGAAACTTTTTAAAGCCCAGGTATGTACTGTTTGCCTATTTCTGTTGTGTAAATATTTCCATCATGACCAGTTTCAAACTCCCAGTGTTTTACAGAACATGGATTTGGAATAAGATATTGTACAATTGGCGTTCATAAACTAGAGAAGTCAACTTTAGCATACCACTTTCTTTCATACCTAGTCCAGCTAGCAAGGATTAATTTGAACCACAAGGCACAACTAAAGTGTCAAATACTTCAGTCCAATCTTTAATAACAAAATTACACTATTTATTTATTTCAGTGACAGCATCTGTTAACTACTAACATATCCTTTTATATATATGTCTCCACTATTAAATATTAATTATTTAACATTAAGATCATGCATATTTTATATATCCACAGTATTGAAAGAAATAACTGCCACAAGAGGTATTTCATGTTTCTCAGTATATTTTTCTTGGATGAGTGAATAGGCAATATAATTTTACACTTAGAACTATTTTATGAGTACTCATGCTGGTTGGAGAGACCAGCCCCAGAGAGATGTGTTAGTGTAGCAGTGACCCCATGCTCAAAAAGTTTTCAGAACAGCTGAGAAGAAAGTGAATATGTATTAAATACTAAAATATCACCAATGAAGGCATATGTATAAATCTTACCAGTGAAGGAGAAAAATAAGTAATGGGTTATTGGCAATAATGAAACTGAGAAAGACGATGCTATTGAAAATCTACACAGACATGGAGAACAAGAGGAGAAAACCTTATTAAAAGATAAGGATGGTTACTTTGCACAAGTCCCAACCCTCTCACTGATTCAGACATGAAACTCCATGCTATTGAACAGGGAATCTACACACTTGTCAGATGTTTAGATGGTCAGGCTTTCTAGAGCAATTCACATGTGTCTGCTTCAGTATTTGCTGATAAATAGAAAAAAGCTGATAGATCTATCTGGTGACAGATATGGCCAGGAGAGAAAAGAAACATTACTGCCCAATGATGAGGTGAAAACTGGTCTATAGCCAATGGCCACAGTAGCAGTTCAAAGTCTGGTCAAAAACTCAAGTTCCAAACTTGCCCCCAAGAAGTCAGAAATCTTTTTATAAATAAGTATGAAACTTTGGCATGAGAAACACAATATAGACAGGTCAGAGACAGATATTGATTTCTGGTTCATAAACATGAGAAACTATATAAACAGCTATATTTTATAAAGAAACTTATTGCTATTATTGTCATTCATACCAATAATTTAATAATATTAACAAAATTGTATATTTTTCAAAAGAATCTTTTTAGACACATTGTCTCTTATACATCTCATAATTATTTGGGGGATATAAAAGAACATTCTTATCTCAATTTGGCTATGAAAACAAGGGTTAATGATTAACTGAGATCACATATCTAGAAAGTGAAAGAATTAGAGATTTAATCAGATGATCACACTCCAAATATTTTACTTCTCTTCTACTCAGATAGCTGCCCCAAGATTTTTTAATGGGAAAACTTGAGGATAGAGGTTATTTAATGCCCCCTCCGCAGTCCAAACCTGCGGAGAATTCTTAGACGAATCTGCTTTGTCTTGATGCTATAGACAATAGGGTTAAGCACTGGGGGGGAAAGCAGGTAAATATTGGCCATGATGATGTGAATTCTTGGAGACAGATGTTTCCCAAAGCGATGGACCATTGACACCCCAATTACTGGCACAAAGAAAATGAGCACAACACAGATATGGGATATGCATGTGTTGAGTGCCTTCAGCCGCTCTTCATGAGATGCAATCCGCAGCACAGCATTCAGAATCAGGATATAAGAAAGAAGTATGCAGACTGAATCCACACCAAGTGTGGTAATAACTACACACAGGCCATAGATACTGCTGATCCTTGCATCTGAACAGGATAATTTCAGAATGTCTTGGTGCAAACAGAAGGTATGGGAAAGGGCATTGTCATGGCAGTAGTGATAATGTCTCAGTAGCAAAGGTGTAGGAAGTACAACTCCCATGCTTCTTAGCAAGCAGGCCAAACCAATCTTGCCTATTACACTGTTGTTAAGGATGGTAGTGTAGTGCAGTGGACGGCAGATAGCAACAAAACGGTCAAAGGCCATGGCCAGTAGCACCGAAGACTCCAGGAATGTGAATGTGTGGATGAAAAAGAGCTGAGCATAGCAAGCACTTGCCTGGATCTCCCGAGCATCCAGCCATAACACAGCAAGCATGGTGGGAAGTGTGGACATAGACATACCTAGGTCAGTCAGTGCCAAGATGGAAAGGAAGTAGTACATGGGCTGATGGAGTGATGACTCTATCCAAATGACAGAGAGGATGGTAACATTACCAATAAATGCTACCAAGTATGCAAGACAGAATGGGACTGAGATCCAAGAATAGACACACTCCAATCCATGAAATCCCCTCAGAATAAATATAGGCTCCATGGTGTTATTGTTATTCCAGACCACCATGGTGAACCTTGGCATACAGTGAAGAATCTTTTCTGTTATCCTTTTTTATCCCTCAAAGTTATCCCTTGTGAACATAAGCAGTGCAATCTGTATACAACATATCTTTCCTCTAACCTTACAGAGAAAGGAAGGAGGTACCTCTTATGGATCCTACATAAGAAACAGTTCCGAGTAGCAAAGAGCACTAAATTCCAGAACAAAAATGTGTACCACACACTGGTCATCTGGTCATCTCTGACAAGAACTCTGATGAATTTGCCCTGAGGACACTAAAAATAGAAACAGCAAAAGAGGAAAAGAAGACATCTTTACCAAACGTCATAAAAATGAAAATAGAGAAAAGTGAGAGTAAATGTCTATGGATTTGCATAAGCTTCCTGTCAGTGATGTTCTTGAGTTAATCATTTGTTGTTTCTAGGCTATCTCTTCATTCAGAGCAACTGAATTGTATCCAGGGACTCAACATAATTTCCTTTCATATTTATTTTTTATGAAATACTTTATAATATTTAAAAATTGAGCATATCTAATATTTTAATATTAAAAAAGTAAATACCACATTATATAAAAAGGGGAAATGATAAAGAGTCAAGTCCATAATCCTAGCACACTTGCATATCTTTTAGCTGTTTAATATAGCAATTCTTCCTTAATCTAAACTCCTCACAGTAGTGGGGAAGATATTTATTATGATAAATATATCATAATAGTAACAATTTGACTATTAAAGTTATGCCTGCCCACAAAATAAAATTAAAACCATATGTTTAAATCAGACATCTATCAGTAATAATGGGTAATATCCACTTCATTTATGTTTATCCTTTCTTGCTTTTTTTTTCTCAAAATGATGCTTATAATCACATTTTTAAAAATATTCAACCTAGGGGCACCTGGGTAGCCCAGCTGGTTAAGCATCTGACTCTTGATATCAGCTCAGGTCATGATCTCATGGTTCATGGATTCAAGCCTGGCATCAGGCTTCACACTGACAGCGTGGAGACTGCTTGGGATTCTCTCTCTCTCTCTCTCTCTCTCTCTCTCTCTCTGCTCCTCCCCCTCTTGTGCTCTCTCTTTCTCAACAAATAAACATTAAAAATAAAATAAAATAAATTATTTTAAAAATTTAAACCTAAATATTAATTTTTTCCAATTTTATGACCCATTTGCACCTACCTCCATGAATCCACAGCAACCCCAGAAGTGTAGCCCTTAGCATCTGCCATCAGTGCCCTTTAGAAACAACCAATGTCTTTTTCCTTTTTCAAAATAGAGTTCTAATGTCTGGTTTTCCTTTTCCTGAACAATCTTCACGTAATTGCCTCTGCTGATACTGGCCTTGGTATTCCCCGGGTTGATGGCATTGGGCACAGCTACACCCTATGAGATTCTCTGCCCCTTTAGTTCTCTGGGTCCTTATTTTAAGCCTGTCTAATGCCATTGACTGTCCTTGAGAAAATTCTTCATTTACCCCACGTTTTAAAGTCAGATCTCTCCTGCAATATCTCAGCATCTCCCTCATTCTTCCTTAGAGACACATAGTCTTGAACTCTTAAACGTCTAACACAGATTTTAGCTCTGGCCTGAAGTAAAGATCTTTCCAAAAGTAGCCCCAGATTGTTCATTGGCTCCATCTGTCCAGCATTGACCTTTTACTGTCTCTGTTTTATTTCATAAAAACTTTTTTTTTAAATTTTCCCCTCTTGACTGATTCTGATCCCCATTTTATAGTGTGAATGCTGAAAGTTCTCAGACTGAACAATCTGTCATTCCAGAGAAGATTTTAGGTTAGAATCTACAGCTGAGAAACAGAAGGAAATATGAAGCTATCTGTAAGAAGACAGATTTGTCATTTTCTCCTTTTTCCTCCAAGTCCAGGCATCCCATCCTCTGGGAGTGGGGCACCTCCCTAGTCCTCTTCTCCAGTCCCAAGCGTTCCAAACTGAGCTTTTACTGGGGCCCTTATCCTGAAGAAAGCAGTCAGCAACTCTCCCTGCTCTTCATGGACCAGGCAGAATATGAGTTCCAGGCATTTCTTTTTCTTTACCCCCAAGCAACATTGTTCTCTCTAGTCTTCAAAATCTACTAAAGTCCCTGGGTGGCTTTCTTTTTTCTTCTTCATCACTCAGAAACGTTTGTTCTAATTTCTGTTCTAAAGCTCAGCTCATGAAAATACTCCAGACATTAACATTGAAGTATATAATGCAAGAGGGTGTGCTCACACACAAAGAGGTTGTGCTGTGGCCAAAAAAGAAAAGTAGTTTGCTTTACCCCATGCCAGGAAATTAGCCTATGCTTTATTTTTCAACCTTGATATAAATCACATTTTCCTTAATTCTCAGAGAAGTTACAGAAAATAAAGTAGGTCTCTGGTTTTCAGACATGTCTTCCTCCCTGATCTGAGCCTTCTAAATTCAGATTGCAAGGTTTAGAAAATCAGCTGCAGGACTGTTCATGGATTTAAAGCTGGAGCAGACAGGAATATCCCTATTTGTGGTCTTTCTTGTCCTTCTCTCTCACTGAGCATCTGTCATATCTTTCACCTTTTCTCATCCCTTTATGGTTGTCCTTTGTTCATTTTCCTATGACTCCATGTCATTAGCAATGATTCTACAGGGCTCTTGATTTATTTTAACATAATTTAGTCATTGCTAATTGAAAAAGAAATGGTCAGAAGGGGCTAAGACGGATGTCAAGACGTTTCAAGGGCAGAGCATAAAAAGACTTCCATCACACACTCACATATTCCAAGGAATGAAGGAAGAGCCACTGAGGGTAAGGACACCATTCTATCTCTGTGGTCTTACCTGTAGTCCTCAAAAACTGCCTTCTGCCCACTGACTAGCCTATCTTAAAATTGTTGAAAAAAGACATTATGATATTACCACAATTCTATATGTCATACATTTCAAATTGTTTACTTCTAAAGAAAATGACACCTACTTTATCCTCCTGCATAAACCGTGCATTGTCCTAATGATTTTACTCTCTTTAGCTTTTGTGTAGTAACGTACACTGTGCCAAAATCTACTAGCTGTTTATTTGTAAGTTAAAAATGGACACTTACCTGAAATTTACACATAAGGCAGTTACATCAATATGAATGCTTAATCATGCAATCAGTGGCCAGTTTCCCAAAGTATCCAGTTTCATTGGGTCTTTCTCTGCCTAAACTTTCCTACATTGTAAGTAAAGTCATATCCTCTGTTTCTATCTCCATGGCTATCTCTCTCTCTTTGCCACTTAATTTACTTTCTAAACATTTTTATCCTGTCTAATCTGTTCCCTGCTGCCATTTTCTTCTATTTTGTTTCACCTAAATTTGTGCCCTTTCACCATGTAACTTTCTTTTTTCCCCCAGTCTTTTCATTGCCCCTGTCTTCTCATTTCTCTGCTTTTAGTTCTGGCTGTCTTTGATTCATCCCTCCCCTGAGAAGAGCTCCCATCTCTATCTGAAGGTCACACATATCCTGATTACAAATGGCCCAGTTTTGATACTCCATGAAACTCAGGTCCTGAAAACTTTTGATTCCATGAGTAGTGAGGCTTGAATACTTCCACCTTTCTATAAACACTCCTGATTTATCTTAGGATAGAAAACTGGGGATTGGTGTCAGAGTCTGATGGGTCCCTGGAGGTGAAATTAATATAATCAACCTTTAACCACAGCTGTGCCAAGAGTATATGATTATGACCCATATGATTATGAGTCCCTACCTCTACCCACCATTCCCAGTCCTTTCCTTAAACTGTTAACAGTTTTCTCTTTTGGAATGAGCATGAGAATGAATGCATGATAACTACTCTAACCCAGAAGAATACTGAAACTGCAGCTTCATTAGGGGCATCCATACAGAGCTGTGGTAATTAAATGCAGAGAGACCCCTCTGTTACAAGGTATTTGCAGCTTCTCACTGAACAGGATATTCATCAGTTATGTACTTGATAATCACTTATTAAGCAATAGCAGGGTTCACATCTCCATACTAAATTCTGAAAAGGCAAAAATCATTATCTGGTTCATCATTACTGCCACTGTGCTTAGCCTGGAGCATGGCTTCCCAATACATTCCTTTTCTTAGCTTATACCTTGGCTATCCACCTGTCTGCATTTACTTATAAATTTTATAGGCAGCTTATCAATTTCCACAAAGATATATGTTGTGACTTTCATTGTGAATGTATGAAATCTGCAGATCAATTTTGGGAGAATTTAAATTTTTAGGTTACCAGGTCTTTCAATCCAAGAACACAGACCTCAGTTAATCAAATCTTTATTTTTTCTCAATATGGTTATAAACTTTTAAAATAATAGC
Organism: Panthera tigris; assembly: GCF_018350195.1. Classification (NCBI taxonomy): domain Eukaryota; kingdom Metazoa; phylum Chordata; class Mammalia; order Carnivora; family Felidae; genus Panthera; species Panthera tigris. Next base: position 60,382,858 of record NC_056669.1, on the reverse strand, counting down.
TATTATGTATCTTACATTATATTTATTCCTAAGTATTTGATATTAATTCACGCTAATATGAATAGCATTTATAAATTAAAATAGCACTTTTTCTAAATCTTCGGTACTGATACATAAAGATCGATTTATTTTTGGTCTTTTGTCTGAGAAACTGCTAAGCTTACTTTTATTTATAATACGTAATCTGTATAATCTTTAGGCCTTACTTGGTACCAATCACAACATCATAAATAATGCTAGCTTCTTTCTCTCTTATTTCCAATTTTTATATCTGTTATTATATTTATTGATGTTGTGCTGGTCTCAGCCTATTATTGGTAACTAATGCTGTGTTTGACCCTTTGTGATTCTTATGATGACTGCAAGACACCCTCAGCAAGAACCATTAGGAAACTTTGAAGAAAAAAATGGTTTATTATTTATTGGACCTGTAAATTACATGGCACACCTGGGACCACAGAGCAGGGTTGTTGGGTGGGCTTTAGGCCTACAGTAAAAACAAAAATCAAATAACAGGTGTTAAGGATGGAAATTGGGGATCATATAAAAACTTGTGAAACTCATGCAATTATTGAGGGCCTATTATAAAATAAATCTATATGTTATGCTTTTGGTAAGTATTATAGCAGAGAAAGAGGAAGACAGAGAATCCCAAGCAGGCTCCAGGCAGCACAGAGCCTGACTACGGTCTGGAATTCACCATAAGATTATGACCTGAGCCAAAATCAAGAGTTGGACACTTAACCAACCAATCTGAGCCACGCAGATGCTCCTACCATCCTTTATCTATTGCCAGGTTTAATTTGTTAATATTTTATTTAGGATTTTTACATCTATGTTCATCAGTGAGAATGCCCTGAAATTTTCCTTACTTATAATGTTTTCGTCATGTTTTGCTATAAAATTATAGCAGAGTTTGAAAATAATTTAGGAATTTTTTTTTCCAGCTGGATGATTTTTCATATGGTTGGCATGATTTTTTTATTAAATGGCTATCCAGGGGTAGTTTTAAAGTATAGTTTCAATAGAACAATTAAAAGACACTCATATTTTCTTCTTTGTCAGTTTTGAGAAAGACCAACCAGACCTATGGCTTCTATCACATCTTGCCACCAGGCTAAAGTTTAATTAAATTGTGAACCTGGTAGTAGGCCAAGATCATGGTTGGCACAGTCCTTACACCCTCTCTTTCACCACTCCTTAATGCCAAATATTGCCAAGGCAGAGAAGTATCAATTAAACATGGTGTCTTTCACAGCCATGAAGAAGATAAGGATGGGGACACAGCTACAATTCTCCACAGGAGCACCAGTGGAAATTTTATTGCCCTAGAAAGACCTGGTATGTTTTCAGAGTATAGGAGAAGGCAAGCCAATTCGACTTATTGAGCCTGTGTTTGCAAGGACAACGACTGGATGGTATCATGTTTAGGGAGTAGCAGTCCTTGGAAGAAGAAAGGGAGTAGCAGTCCTTGGAAGAAGAAAGAAATTTGATCAAGATCACTTGTCAGGAGGAATTGATGTAGAGGCAGGAATCTAGAGTTTTGGGGGTGAGTCAGAAGTAATGAATACCCCTTATTGCCCCATCTATTTTATATCCTATTTCCCCTCTCTTCACAGAGTCGCTTTATTCTCTTTGGTTTATCTGCAAGAACTGGTGGAAATAGGAGGAGAGAGGCAGTGCCTTGTAAACCCTGTCCTTGGGGGCCAGTGCAGCAGGTGTCTGTGTGGTTACCAGAGGATGGGATCCTGCAGGGCGAGTCATGCAATGACATCCATTCACTTTGTGTCTTCCTCATTGCATAGGTAATTCCAGGTCTGGGAACTTTATGTTCAATAAAGCCTGGTGTTTGAATCATCTTCTCTCAGTGTCTATGGGTCTTTGTTTCTGCTTCAATTTTTGTGTCTGTGTGAATGTAATGATAATTGTAAAACAGCTCTTATCAATCTTGATTTACTGTTACCAAACCCAGTCCTCAGTTTCCATCTCCATTACTATCAAATATATGAATATTATTAATTTCCTTAACTACAGAAAGAAACAGAGGCTTTTCAGTATTAAATGACTTGCTTAAAGCAGATCAGCTTTTAGGTAGCAGAGTTAATATTTGTACTCCTTTTTGTGTGGTTTCAAAGGCTATCATATCAGCTGAAATCTTGTGCTCTGTTTGTAAATCTCTGTGTCTCTATTATCAAGTGATTTATTTTCTCAAGTTTTCTTCAAGTTTGAAACTACTTGTGAAGAAATGTAATTATAGATTACCTTTTTAAACATTTGTAGGGCTACTTGGATTTTCTATTTCTCCCTTTGCCTATTTTTATAAGCTATGTTAATCTAAAAATGTATATTTTAGATATTTGTTGACTAAAAGTTACTCATTACACATCTTTATGATTTTTCAAGTTGGGGGAGGGGATAGAGCCCACTCCTACATGTGGGCCTCGGGTTCTTCTTTTATTGGGGTCAAGGGTAAGGGCCTAGCATTTCATGGGCTCACCCTTATCAGTGAACTTAAAACACAAGAGCTGAAATTTATAGAGAAGAAGAGAGTAGCAACCACAATAGTGAAGATGTAGATCAGAATATGAAAAATCTCTAAGAACCATATAGAAGAGTTACAGGAACACACAGAATGCTAAAAATGCTAAAAATATGTTTGTGAGCACAGGGCTCAACATAGGACTCAAACTTGCCAACCGTGAGAAAATTACTTGAGTTGAAGTTGGACACTTAACCAACTGAGCACCCAGATGCCCCTGGACTGCCAATTTCAGAGATGGCTCCATCACTTGTGGTGTGACACGTGTCAGTGATGCTGTTTCTGGTTCTCCCAGGGTGCACCTTGCAATCTGATAGGGCAGACTCGGATAAGTAGCCACCTGTAAGACTGACCCATTTCTCAAGTAAATTGAGTGCTGGGTGCTGATACGTAGTTTACCTAAGAAACTAAATAAGTGGCTTATTAATAAGATCACATGCCAAGTCACAAAAAAGTCTTAACAAATTTAAGAAGATTGAAATCATTCTCACTCCAAGTATCTTTTCCAAACACAACTAAACTAGAAATCAATAATAGAAAGAAAACAGCAAAATTCATAAATACATGGAAATTAAATGCACTCTTAAACAATAGGTTAAAAAAAGACATTTAAAAAGCTGTAAAATAACTCCAGACAAATGAAAATAAAAACATAACACACCACACTTATGAAATGCAAGAAAAGAAGTACTAAGTGGGAAGTTTGTAGAAATAAATACCTATTTTAAAGAAGAAGAAAGCTCTCAAATAAACAATCTAACTTTACATCTCAAGGATCCAGGAAAAACAAAACAAAACAAAATAAAACAAAACAAAACAAAAAAACCCTAAGCCCAAATTTAGCAGATGGTTTCTGAGAAGTCACATGTAATTCTTATCTTTGTTCCCATATAGGTAAGTTATTTTGTTCCTTTGAGTGCTTTAGGATTTTTTTCTTTATTTTTGATTTTTGTAGTTTGAAAATAATATGCCTATGTGTAGTTTTTTTGATATTTACCTTGCTTGATGACACTAATTTGATTTTAAACTTCTTTTGTTCTTTAGCTAAGGGTTTATCAATTCTGTTTATATTTTCAAAAAAGAAATTCCTTATTTTATCAATTTTTAAATTATTTTTCTATTCTTCATTTCACTAATTTATATTATAATCTTTATCATTTCAGGTTTTCCTAACACAGCACTGATTCCCAAGTTGATTTCTGCTAATGAGTCTCTGCTCCAGTAAACTGTGACTCCTGTGCACTTTTCTGTCTTTCCAATTTTGGTCACAGGGGTTTATCCTGCATTCTCAACTCTCTTAGTGCTTCTACAAGAGCTGTTGATTTTTCAGTCACTTCTGTTTTTATTTGTTAGGGTGGAGAAGCAGTTTCCAAGCCCCTTACATGTGGAACCAGAAAACAGAAATCCCTGTTCTTATGTTTGTATCATTACTTTGAATTCTTTATGGACTAGTTTAAACGGTTGAACAATATGTTTATAGTTGTATTTGTTATTCAAAGAAATAATTCCTGGCATAGTAAAATTAGTGTATTTGTGTCCACGAAATTTCCTTTGACTGACTCTATTTTTACTTACAAGTTGTTACCGCAGAGAAACTTCTCATACTTTTTCCTTAAAGTTGAGGATATACTGGGGCGCCTGGGTGGCTCAGTCCGTTAAGCATCCAACTTCAGCTCTGGCCATGATCTCGCGGTCTGATCCAGGAGTTTCAGCCCCGTGTAGGGCTCTGTGCTGACAGCTCAAAGCCTGGAGCCTGCTTCGGATTCTGTGTCTCCCTGTCTCTCTGCCCATGCCCCACTCATGTTCTCTCTCTCTGTCTCTCAAAAATGAATAAAAGTTTAAAAATTTTTTTAAATTGAAAATATACAAATAATAGTCTTAATTTTATGACTATGGACATATACATGGTACATAATTATCGCATACCCATTTTATTTGCATAACTACTTAAATGTTCTTCAGTTTTTAAATTAATTTTCTCTTCTCTTTGAATTATCTTCCCTTAATCACCTTATATTGTTTAAAATTTTTAAGTACAATACAAATCTTAGATATCCACTTATTCCTCTAGATATTGCCCTATTAGAGCTCTTCCTAGTCTTTCTCCAAACTAGACTTGAAGCTTTCTAGCTCGTGGCACAAATGACCTCCTGGGACTTACTTTAATTACCTTATGGTTTTGCATTGCTTATTAGGGTTCATGTATTCTTCTATCAATTCACTTAGTTTACTGGAAACCATCCTCGAGTAACTTCTTAGGTTAAATTAATTACACCTAAGTACTTAGAAAACATTAACCCCTTTGTCTTCTAAACTCTTGTCTAGCTATTGCAATATCTTACCCACATCTAATTATATTTGCTTTGTAGTCAAACATATTATTTTTAGATGTTTGTTTTTTTCTAATAACATTTATCATTCTATCTTTATCATCATTCCTTTAAAATTTCACAATATGTTTAACATGGATTTTTAAAAATCCATAATTAGGTAACCCTTATTCCAGGACCTCCCATTAAAATGATGACATACGAACTCGTAGATTAGATTTTTTGTTTTTTTTAATGTTTTCCACCCTCATATTTTGTTTTTGCTGGAGATTTTCTCATATATTCAATATATACATTGAATCAAAGGCCTTTATATGTACTGCGACATCCTCCCCCTCCCCACCCCAAAATAGATCACAGGGGATGTTGTGTTTCTGTCCTCACATATGTGGATTCAGCAGGATTAGAGGTAGTGATTGCCAAGTCAGTGTAGTCTTTGTTACCATTGCATAGAATTCAAAGTTCTCTCCACTACTTCATTCTTTCCCCATAAGTCTTTAACCTGAGAGCACTCAACCAATAAACTCTGCACACAAATATTCACCTCAGTATTTGATTCAAAGAGAACTCAGCCTATGATACCATCACTAACAAAGACAAATGCAAGTGACATAAGAGGAAAAATTATTTGCAAGCACATCAAAATACAAGGCTATATTCTTTAATATAGAAAGCACACTCACAAACTAATAACTAAATTTTTTTTAAAAGAGCATACTTGACTGGCTTCTAAAAATAAATTCAAATGCTCTTGAATGAGAAAAGAAGACTAATATTTATTTTATAGGGTACAAAGTGCATTTACCAGCAGTAGCAAAACTGAATCTGAACACTCAATTACAGGCACAAACATAATGACCTCGGAAAACAAAATGTGACACTCTTCCAGAAAAGCCACTTACAGAGTCTCTAAAATTGCAGGTGACATAGGAATCAATTCTGCTTGGAGCAACAGGAGAGGCCTCTTAGGGCCTTAAACATAAATGGCTAATTCATATGCATAATGGGAATTCAGTTGAATGTTCCTTGAACTAATTCATTTAAGGACTTGTCTGGGGGCTTTTTAACCCTTCTGGGTAATTTCCAGAGTTCTCATCCCCAGAGGCCTTTGTTATGCTAAAAGGGCATCCAGGTAGAAGGACTAGAATCAAACTGTCATGATCAACCCTTGTTGTGTCTATCAAATGGGATTTGGGTGACTTCATCCTGTGTTCATCTCTTTTTTGAACTTAAAGAATATAAATGCAGTGGCCAACACCTTGGTAAGTACCTGAAAACCCTCATGATCTTATCAGTCAGTAACCACAAGATGCATCTCTTATCCCTGGTAAGCTATCATGATTTCACTGTTCAGTGCCTGCTTCAATATCAGGATATAGTCAACACCTGAAGCAGTCCCAATGACTTCATTGAAAATCACTCTACCTTTAACTTAAAGAACATGATAAACAACCTTATTTAAAACTTCCATATAAACAGTAAACTTTATTCTAAATCCATCCTTTAAAGACATTCTGTATCTGTTATTGACACTGCATTTTTTATGTTTTTGCGAAGTACAGAATAGGGTTGGGTAGGCCCTTCTGAGATGAAAACAACATACTAGAAATTTTTCTGTGCAGTGTTTTACTTTCTTGTAGACTCTTTAAAAATGTCACACTTCAAAGCAAATAAAATGGCTCTTCCAGAGACATATAGCACTTTCTAAAGATATATATATATATTCATTTAGGAGAAGTAGAGGTTGATAGTGAAGAATAAATAATGTGCTTGTTGAAAATGTTATTACTCCATTTTTTTGATTTATCAGTAAACAAGTTTTTATTACATTAAGAGAACTTATAAACACGAAGTTATTGATAGGATTCGGTATGGAAAAATTAATAACTCAGATCTCAAAATGCTTAAATTGATTAAAAGATTCAAAATTATTACATGATTACTGTGCAAAACCAGTGCTAAGTTATTGACAACCTATGAAGTTTGGGAGAAAGTTTGCTAGATAATATCTAGGAGAAAATTGAAAGAGCAGAGTCCCCTCTACAGCCCAGGAAGAACTGTCTGCAGCGGGGATGGAGACATTGGCAGGAAGGGTGCTGAAGTAAAGAGGGAAGTAGGTGAGTTCAAAGACAAGCTAGGCAGAAGAGGGACCCTGGGCAGCAAAGCAACATTTCTCAAACGTCTCACTTAGCTCAACAAATCTGACGGTAAATATGCTTTGATGCTATCTGTCCTAAAGGGAATGATCCAATAACTCTGTGTGGTTACATAAACCAAACAAGCAAAACCCTTACACAATCCTTGTTAAAATAAAACTTCAGTTTTCATTAAACATTAATCTTACTCCTTCCAGATTAACGTCAGAAGCAAGTTTGGGGAATCTGAAGACACTAGGTCTAACGGATAGCCCTTCATTGGTTGTTGTGTGATTTGACACAACTGGATTAGTGTCTAGGCAGACAGCTATCACAAACCAGTCACTGAAAGTACAGTTTATTCATTACTTTACTATGAATTTGTATGAGAGTTTGCCAAACTCTAAAGTGAACAATATCCAAACACCTGACAGGTTTTTTACTTTATTAAAAAATGCAAATAATGTATTATATAATGCAAAACTTCCTAGGCATTTCTTTCTAATTGTCTGTCTCCTAGACATCTCATTCTTAAGGGGAATAAATGTCACTAAAATGTTTATAGACAACCCAGAAGTGGAAGTAATTTGGGCAGAGGAAAATAAATACAGGAAGTTGGAGGTGGGGTTCAGTCCAGAAAACTCATTCAGAAGGCAGTGAAAGATCAAGAAGCAACAATAGCCTAGAGAAAACTGAAGGTGGATTACAATGCTTGGCATTTGAAATTATAGGAGAGATGAATTCCAGGGGAAAAAATAGTTAAGAAAAAAGGGAACATGAGCTTCTAAGTATTTTCCATCATGACAACAGAATCATTGTGACAAAACGGTTGAAGATCTATGTAAAAATAAGAATGGAAGTACTAAGAAATGGCCTAAATAGTTCAGATCTGAGAGACATTATCAAATTCCTCATGACAAAAATTGATGATGAAGCCTGCAATTAGCTCTAGTGTATCATTGAATAAATTAATACATTAACTCATTATTTTACAAAAAGCATATGATCAAACAATTCTCAAAACTATTTTTCTTGAACATTAATAGGTTATATTTTTTAAATTGTATTGAAGTTTTGGTGGAGAATTTTATTCAATATGGTATAGTGAGCTAAATTTGGTATGTCAATTTCCATTCTACTCTACACACGTAGTAATAATAAATAAAAGATAAAAATTATAAAGAGATATTGCCATGCTCCTTAGATAGACAAATAGATAGAAAATACATGATAATTGATAGATGTTAAATGATAGATGGATGATGATAGATGATAGAGAGAGAGAGAAAGAGAAATGAGATGCCATGTAAAAATACATAATTTTGTGTTGAAGTTGAATCCAGAAACCAATGTGGCTCCTGGTCTAGAGGCATATTGGTGGTTGGCAGCTCAGCATGTGCATGGGACTCAGCACAACAGTGCTCTGTATTTGACAAGGGACCAGTCTAAGTTACCCTACTTGGGACATGAAGCTGTTAATCCACATGGAGAGTAGAAATAGGTGTTGTCACAGCTCAAATCTATTCCCCATAACAAGCCAGGTCTTGAGATAGTTGAGGGTGGGAGATGGGAAGGGCAAAACCGTCCTCAACTCTCATTTGAAACAGTATCCTTTAACCGTTACAAAAAGACTTAGTACAGTTGACAAACTTAAGGAAGTGAGGAAGAGTCAACTGCTACATCTAAACATGGGGCATGAACAAAATAAATCATCAAACAAACAAGGAAATTTTCACTCAAGGTGCGCTTACAAGTAAAATTCTGAAACATGTATGAAGACTAACACTGAAAAAGAAACTCTACAATTTCAATAATAGCATTCACTGATGAGAAAAGAAAAACTAAAGCAATTTAAAATGAATTTTGAAGCAGCCATTCTTAAGATCCTCAAAACTTGAAGGTGGCATAATAACAATAAAATGAATGAAAAATTATGGGGGTAGGTAGATATAAATTAAAAATATAAATATGAATTATAAAAGAAAATAGAGTAATTGAAATAAAACTCAATAGTTGGGATACTTTTGGGACCAGTAACAAATGAAAACAGAATTAGTAAATAAGAAGTGGTACTAAAGAATTCACCAAAATGCAACAAAAACAAATGAACAGTTTGAAGATATGAAGCAATCTAAATAGGAAGTTAGATTGGGAAGTTTCAACAAGTTCCAACTAGATATATTTTAGTAGGCAATGTTGAAAATTATAATGGCAGAAGATATTCAACGCTGAAAAAATACATGGCTTTTCAGGTTAAGAATACTAAATTACAAGCAAAATAAGTTAATTGCAAATCCCCATCTTGCACTGCAGATAACAGCCTAAAGACTAGAGGAGGTGAAGAAAATCTTAACTAAAAGGAATGAAAGACCATGTGCCAGCAAGACACAGAGACACATGAGGAAGTCAATTGAAGAGGGTTTACTGAAGGATCTCTTTACAGACGTGTATATATGGCCAAAGGTGCAAAAGAAGATGAGGAGACACTCAGGACTCTATGGTAGGAAGAGAGGAGACAAAAAGAGAATGGCCAGCATAGACAGGCTTATAACAGGCTTCTACAACAGAAATCTGCAGTGTTCCTCTATGTGACCAGTAATCATTATGAAAAATAGAAAAGTAATAGAGAATAAATGATCTTATAAATACTCTTATAAATAATTGCATAAGGATTCTAAAAAAATTTTTTTACAAAAGATGTAAGATCTTTGTGGAGAAAATTACCAAATGTTTCTGAAAGACATAAAAGGAAATTAGAAGAAAGGAAAAAAACCCATGTCTACGTTAGAAGACATTGTATAAAAATATATTACTTTATCTCTGAATTTTATGTACATTAATTGAAATTTTAACAGTATGTAAAGTATAATATTTACATTAAAAAGTGAAAGTTTCAAGTTCTCCAGTTGGAATATAATTATCTTAGTTGACCAATCAGCTCTTGTATAGAACTTATTATACCTATTATAACCTCTGTTGTAATGTTCAATTTTGATATAAATTTGTTTTCCTTCTCTCTCAGTTTTTGTTTTTAATGGACATTGATGAATACTTCTCTTCCTAGGTTTCTCCATTTAGGTTTATACCTAAGAATTATGTGCATATCCCTTGGATTCACAATACCTCAATGATTCCAAAATGGTAGAGTCAGGCATCTGAGCCAGTCTATTTGCAGCACTTCAGGAAGTCTCTCCCAAGCTTCTCATCTTGTTTCCCTCATTTACCTGTCATGTTCACCGTCAACAGCTCTGAAACTGAAATTTCTACCTTCTTCCTGATTGGGATCCCAGGGATGGAGCATGCCCACATTTGGGTCTCCATACCTATTTGCCTCATGTACCTCATTGCCATCCTGGGGAACTGTACCATTCTGTTTTTCATAAAAACAGAACCATCTCTGCACGAACCCATGTACTATTTTCTCTCCATGTTGGCTCTCTCTGACCTAGGACTGTCCCTCTCATCTCTCCCTACCATGCTAAGGATATTCTTGTTCAATGCTCCAGGAATTTCTCCTGATGCCTGCTTTGCCCAAGAATTTTTTATTCATGGATTCTCAGCTATGGAGTCATCAGTTCTTCTCATCATGTCCTTTGATCGATTTATTGCCATCTGCAACCCTCTGAGATACACTTCCATCCTGACTAGTGCCAGAGTCACCAAAATTGGACTTGCTTTTTCTTTCAAAAATGTTCTGTTGATCCTCCCTTTCCCTTTGACCCTAAAACATCTAAGATACTGTAAGAAGACCCTCCTTTCCCATTCCTACTGCCTCCATCAGGATGTCATGAAGCTGGCCTGCTCTGACAACAAGGTCAATGTCATCTATGGCTTATTTGTGGCTGTCACAGGCACCCTAGACTTAGGATTTATTTTCATGTCCTATATGATGATACTGAAAGCAGTATTGAGCATAGCATCACAGAAACAAAGGCTCAAGGTCCTCAACACCTGCGTGTCCCACATCTGTGCTGTGCTCATCTTCTATGTTCCCATTTTCTCTCTAACTGTTATCTACCGGTTTGCCAAACACAGCTCCCCAATAGTTAGGATCTTCATGGCTGATGTTTTCCTGTTGGTACCTCCACTGATGAATCCCATTGTATACTGTGTGAAGAGCCAACAGATAAGAAATATGGTTTTAGGGAAGCTGTGTCAGAAACACAGCTGACAGCCATGCTTAACCACAATGAAATCTCAATCAGTGAATGACACAAAACAAACAGAATGAATCAACAAGGAATCATGCCATATATTAATTGCATTACAATATCATCTTTCCAACATGTTTATTAAGATTGAAGAATCAGCCTTGCAATGTTTTTGGATTAAGATTTAAGAGTAGGGCTCATATATAAATATAAAATTGTATTCTAAGTGTCCACTTTCACCTAGCTTGCTTTAACCAGCCTCATGAACACAATATATGCTTGTCAATTTCATCATACTTAAAGTAATATCCTATATATTCATTTGAGAATTAACAGTATACATTTATATAACAATTGGATAGCAATCAGAAGTGACAGAGGATTGCCTCTTCATTTAAAATAGTGCTCTCCAGGGGTGCTGGGAGGCTCAGTCGTTTACATGTCCAACTCTTGATCTCAGCTCAGGTCATGATCTTATGGGGTCATGAGTTCAAATCTCACACTGAGCTATGCACTGTCAGTATAGAGCCTGCTTGGGATTCTCTCTCTCTCTCTCTCTCTCTCTCTCTCTCTCTCTCTCTCCCTCTCTCCCCTTTCCCTGGTATCCCCCCCCCACCAAGAATAAATCAATAATCTTAAAAAAATAAATAAAATAGTGCTCTCCAATTCATAGTTTTGACTTTTATTAAATATGCCTATGCTCTCAGGAACTAAAATTGAAATGGACAATGATATGAGCACACATAGAACCAATAAAAAAGACAATAAACACATGCAGTGTTACAAAAATATAAGAAGAATTTAATTCATTCACCCATTTCATTTATTTCAGTATTTGCTTCCTGAGCATTAAAAATATCACTGTCTATGTTATACATCATAGAAAGTTTCCTGTCTTCCCGGTTTCTGTGGGAGTTCTAAATGTCATAACTCTTTATAATGTATATGATTTGCCTCTCTCTCAGGCAAAGATATAAACCCTGACTAAGACCAATTTTCAGGGGTGCATGAGTGGCTCAGTCAGTTAAGCATGTGACTCTTGATTTCGGCTCTGACTCTTGATTTTGGCTCAGGTCATGATCCCAACAGTCATGAGATGGAGCCCTGATTGGGGTCCACACTGGACATGGAGCCTGCTTAGGATTCTCTCCCTCTCTCTCTCTGTCCCCCGCTCATGCCCATGCTCTCTCTCTCTCTCATAAATAAATAAATAAATAAATAAAGCAAGCAAGCCAAGGTGCCTGAGTGGCTCAGTTGGGTAAGCGTTGAACTCTTGATTTTGGCTCAGGTGATGATCTCACAGTCATGAGATTGAGCCCCTGCATCAGGTTCTGCTCTGGGCATAGAGCCTGCTTGAGATTCTTCCTCCTCCCTCTGCTCCTCTCTCCTTCTCATGCTCTCTCTCTAAAACTAAATAAATAAATAAATAAATAAATAAAATTTAAAAGGACTAATTTTCAAAAAAGGTAAAAATAATAGCTCTCACAATGGCATAAAATGAACATCCATTAGAGATCTAATTTAACTTATTTTTAATGAAAGAACCAGGCAAATAATACAAACTGTTCAAAGGAGATCCCATATAAAAGATATATTTATAGATAGGAATGTTGACATTATTTGGCAAATGACTACAAATAGTCTCTTTCACTTTGTGAGACATGCTTATTGACCCTCCACCAGTCAGAATTTATTTGCTGGTCTACCTACCTGAATTACTTTGTTGCTGTTAGTATCTACAACTTACAGAGACTTACAGAGTTGGAAAATAGCTCAAAAGTATTGAAAATACCAAGTCCCTGCATATCAAAATCAGATAACCCATAAGAACATGCTATAAAAATGTAGCTTCCCACGGAAGCACATGTTTTCCTGTATAGTCTCCCCCATTTTAAATAAAATATAATTTCAGGGGTGCCTGGGTGGCTCAGTCAGTTAAATCTCTGCCTTAGGCTCAGGTCATTATCTCACAGTTTGTGAGTTCAAGGTCTGCATTGGGCTCTGTGCTGACAGCTCAGAGCCTGGAGCCTGCTTCTGATACTGTGTGTTCCCTCTCTGTCTGCCCTTCCCTTGCTCACACTCTGTCCTCTCTGTCTCTCAAAAATGAATAAACATTAAAAAATTAAATTAAATTAAATATAATTTCAAAGAAAGATTATTCTTGATTGGGCTTTCATTAGATTTTATCTCATTACTTACACAGATGCAGAAAGAATGATGATATACCAGATGGGCCTTCTTAAGTTTGCAGTGCTAGAGATTTCCATACAGAATCAGATTAGATGTTTAAAAGCTGCTATCATATGCTTATATCCAGAATAGGGAGCTATAACCAAGAAGTTGTCTTCACCAAATTACTCCTTCAGGTATGTATACATTTGGGCAGTATTTTCTTTACTCATATCCCCAAAATGTCCCAGTATCCTGTTCTGTCATGGAAGTGATCTCCCTTACCAGTTTTACTGGCTATGCCTATAACCCAAGTAACAGGGTGATTTATTTGAGAGGGCTTTGTCAGCACAGATTTTATACAGTCAAACTTCGTTCACTAAAAGTCACTAGTCATACTTGATTAAATGAGCAACATTTTCAAATATGACATTCTAGGAAAGGACTTGGTTGCATAACCAATCCTCCAAATCATACCTTGGTGAAAAGAGGACAGGATCTTATTGCACCTATGCAAATACACGTAGTATGAAAAGCAAAGACACTCAGTAAGAGTTCCTGAACACTGAGGATTTAATGAGAATCTGTTATAACTTCAAAATGTTTCATTGCATTTTACAAAAGCAGAGTCTACTAGATTATGATTGGTTGGAAATAGCTTAAGAGAAAGAGAAAAATCCTCCTTATATATTCAGAAAATAGAACAAGATGATAACATCAACAATATTCCAAACAACATATTAGGATGCTACCCATCAGTTCAGCCAGTCTTATGCAATGAACTCTTCTGTTGGATCTTGGGTTAGCAGTCTCATGAAATATCGTCTATTGAATGAAAAGAGTTCTGGAAATCACAACTCAACCCGCTGAAAGTTTTAGACCTAAGAGTCTGTCCTTTGAAGTTTGAAGTATTGGGTGCAGGCCTTTTCCACAAGCTCTGACTGGGTCCTTTTATATTGAAGATAAAACTCTGGACTGTTGCTAACTGTAGAGCTTTCATGAATGCATCAGAGTCAAACAAAAACTATTGTTTTAAGATATTGATTTTAGGGGCGCCTGGGTGGCTCAGTCGATTAAGCGTCCGACTTCGGCTCAGGTCACGATCTCACGGCTCGTGAGTTTGAGCCCCGCGTCGGGCTCTGTGCTGACAGCTCAGAGCCTGGAGCCTGTTTCGGATTCTGTGTCTCCCTCTCTCTCTCTGACCCTCCCCCGTTCATGCTCTGTCTCTCTCTGTCTCAAAAGTAAATCGACGTTAAAAAAAATTTAAAAAGTTAAAAAAAGATATTGATTTTAAGCTAATGGAAGAGTGTTACGTTTATCTTAAAATGCTCATTGTTAATTTTACTTACACCATTCAAATATAAAAAGTCTAATGAGAGCTCATAGTACATATAATGCAACTGACAATTTCACTTTTACAGTGAAAACAATACTCATATATAACATAATAATCATAGGAACTAATACACATACTATACGAAGAAAATGCAAAGACTATACCATGAATATCAAGTAAAGAGATTCAGTGACTCTAGAGTAGGCCTAGAAATCTCTATGTTTATAAAATTCCACAGTGAAGTCTGAATGCAGTTGCAAACTACCATATTTGAAAATACTAGATGCAAATTTAATGTTCAAAATCTTGTCAGTTTGTACTGACATAAGTTTAAGGGGGTAAAGTGTAGTGAAGGAGGCAGACACATACAGGCATAGTTATCAGACACTGTGAAACTGTTCTAAGAGTATTCACATGATGCTCTTGATCTTTGAAGCCAGGAGCATATTCTGCCAGAGGGGGCAGAGGAGGCTTAAGGGGTGTTTTGCTAAAAGGATTAGTTCATCTCATTCACAGGGGGTTGGATGACTCTCCTGGGTTCTTGAGGTTTCACCTCCAGGGAGTTTTCTTTTTCTCTGGGTACATCCTGCTGAGCTGGAATCCCCAACGCTTTCTGGGCAAATAGGAAAGCAGCAGGGAGGCAGGACTAGACTCTGCAGGTCAGGATGGACTGTTGTGCCTACATAGCAGTGAAATTCTGGTGACTGCATGCCACCTCCATTTCCTCTTTACTCTGCCATGTGGGTACAACCACTTACCAACTTACTGGTAAGTTTCCAAATGTTCATAGCTGCCACTTGCCTTTGTACCAGCTCAAGCAAAAATTTCACACGGTATCTGGCTGGCTGTGGTTTCCAAGTGATTAGGATGGACGCCATTACCCTAACCCTCTAAAAAGTCCAACAATTCTGTAAATGCATGGTAGAAGTCCAGAGTCCTGCTGAATGATAGCAACCAGTCAAGTCTAGGCCAGAATCACTAACCTGGCACAGAGAGAAATTCAGAGACAGGTACTGGAACCTGGCTGGCTGTGGGGTGACATGTTTGCTGAATGGTAGAGTTATTGCCTCACAGGTTAGTATAGGTGTTTCTGGGTGCAGACATGCGAAACTACTGAGTTTGCAGGGGCATCAGTGAGAAGGCTATAGGGACCACTAAGAGTTACTTGCTCTATTGTCTGTCCTAACTCAGCATGCTTCTTTATAGGTTTAAATATCTCTTTACATTTTCTCTCTATATATGAACAGAAAGGAACTGTACAATTCTAACAAGAAACTATGAGTTCACAGATTTTTAAGCAATGGTGTGAAGGTGGGTTTTGTATAAAATTCATTTTATGATTTAATTTATACATATAATTACATTTATAAATTTAATTTATACATACCTCTGCATTGAGGGTATAACTTTTCATTCATTTAGTGCACATCAAAACGGTATCTGCTTATATGAGATTCTATGAAGCCAGAGGGAAGACAAAGAGCAGCAGTGACCTCACAGACAGCACAACCCCAGATGACAAAAACTTACCAACTAAGTTTCCTTCGAAGACATTTATTGTTGTAGCTTTTTTTTTTTTAATATATGAAATTTACTGTCAAATTGGTTTCCATACAACACCCAGTGCTCATCCCAAAAGGTGCCCTCCTCAATACCCATCACCCACCCTGCCCTCCCTCCCACCCCCCATCAACCCTCAGTTTGTTCTCAGTTTTTAACAGTGTTGTAGCTCTTTTTTGATTGAGCTCTATAATGTGTTTTGAGATAACTTTTGCATAAAATGTGACATACAGGTCTACCTTCATCCTTTTAGATATGGATGTTAACCCTTGCTAGCCCCATTTTTTGAAAGAAAACTGTTTTTAAAAATATTCATTTATAACTATAAATGCAATTGTACTAAGTGACATCCTTCTTTGATCCTATATTTCTCCAAACAGGTTTCAAACTTAAAGGCATGACAATCCTTAAAAAGATGGCTATAGAAGCTGTGAAATTTACTGCTTCCTTCTTGTATAATGAGATTAGGAAAAGCATTTAAAATATTTGAAATATCTATCTGCTAGCAATTACTGCATATTAATCTATATTCATGTTTCTTTTCATATCCTATCTATATGAGTCCTGCTATTACTCCTACAAGTATATTATAAAATATGTTGTTTTAGTCCAAGAATTCTTATACAAAGAAAAAAAAAGTGCAATCCTAAGATTTCACACCAACATTTTAAAGCATACGCTAACCTATTTAGGCCATTTCAGGAAGTTTCTTCTGAGATTCATATTATGAGCCCCTCACATTCCTGCAATGTCAGTCTTGAACACCTCTGAAATGGAAATCTCTACCTTCTTCCTCATTGGGATCCCAGGCATGGAGCATGCTCACATTTGGGTCTTGATCCCTATTTGCCTCATGTACCTCCTTGCCATCCTGGGGAACTGCACTATCCTCTTTTTCATAAAAACAGAGACCTCTCTGCATGCTCCAATGTATTATTTTCTCTCCATGCTGGCCTTTTCTGACCTGGGACTTTCCATCTCCTCCCTTCCAACCATGCTGAGAATCTTCTTGTTCAATGCCACTGGAATTTCCCCCAATGGCTGCTTTGCCCAAGAGTTTTTCATTCATGGATTCTCAGCTATAGAGTCATCAGTTCTTCTCATCATGTCCATAGATCACTTCATAGCCATCTACAGCTCTCTGAGATACACCTCCATCCTGACCAGTGCCAGAGTCTTTAAAATCGGCCTCATATTTGCTGCATTATGTATCATGTTTGCCCTCCCTTTCCCCTTTATTCTGAAGAGGCTGAAATTCTGTAGGAAAAGCCTTCTATCCCACTCCTACTGCCTCCACCTGGATGTCATGAAGCTGGCCTGTTCTGACAACAGGGTCAACGTTATCTACGGACTCTTTGTGGCTCTTACATCCTTATTGTACTTGGGGTGCATTTCTGTGTCTTACATGTTGATCTTGAAACTTATTCTAGGCATTGCCTCACACAAGGGCCACCTCAAGGTCCTCAACACCTGCATCTCCCACATCTGTGCTGTGTTCATCTTCTATGTGCCTATCGTCACCTTGGCTGCCCTTCATCGCTTTGCCAAAAAATGTTTCCCCAGTCATTAGGGCCATTATAGCTGATATTTTCCTTCTGGTACCCTCTAATGAATCCCACTGTGTACTCAGTGATGAGTCAGCAGATTAGAAATCGGATCCTGGCAAAACTATGTGATAACAAGGTTGATGAGCATTGTCAGCCACAATGAAAACTCAACTCAGCAATTTCTGAATGATTGTAGGAACCTGAAGATAGTAATGACAGAATAGAGACTGAACGCAAAGCTACACTGCCTATACTAAGTAGGTCCTCAAATGTCAAGTTATTGATTGAATTAAGCAGCAACAAAATCTAGATAAGATGTCTTAGGCGTTAGGCGTGGGGTTATAGTCTTCTTATATCTAATTGTCCCACCTCTTTTCTGATTGTTATTTCTCTATGCAACCACCTATCTATCAACCTTAATAGCAGTGCAGTCCTAATTAGGACTTAAAAGATTTTTAAAATATGATTCTAAACAAAAATAGAAAAAAAAATAAAATAACATGTCTGTGGCTTTAATTATCACAGGCATAATCAGCAGTGACTAAAATGTGCTGGAAGATTAAGCTCACACACTTACCCACAAAAGAATCAGCAAGTTCTGAATATCTAGTGTGTATGCGTTTGTGTGTGTGTGTGTGTGTGATCAGCAATTCATATAATCTATTAAAAATTCTCTGCCCTATAGGACTGTGAGATGTGTTTGGAGAGGTAAGGCTCACATACATAAAATAATTTAAATTAAATTCAAAACATAGATAAGCAGATATTTCACTTATTTATATTTTCAATAGTTTGCAATAGACTCCACAAATGACCTCCTTTAAGTGTATATTGGTTAACTATGCTTTACCTAAGTCTGCACAACATTCTTTGTTTACTACTGTTATGATACTAAACAATAGTACTTTTAAATTTTAAATTTAAATCTAAATTTTTAAACAGTATTTTAAATTTATTTTAAATTGTCTATATTTTTAACCAATGTATGAGTGACTTAAGAAGCAGAGTTTCATGAGGTGCCTGGGTGGTGCAGTTGGTTGGGCATCTGACTTCAGTTCAGGTCATGATCTCATGGTTCCTGAGTTCAAGCCCCGTGTCTCGTGAGTTCCAGCCCCGTGTCAGGCTCTGTGCTGACAGCTCAGAGCCTGGAGCCTGCTTCAGATTCTGTGTCTCCCTCTCTCTGTACCCCTCCCCCACTCACATTCTGTCTCTCTCTCTCAAAAATAAAGATTAAAAACAATTTTTTAAATAAATTAAAAAAAAAGAAGCAGAGTTTCACTTCTGTCTTTGTCAATACCCAGCAAAGGACCTGGAATATCCTAGTTGTTTGTGTGTTTATTAAACATTTTATGTTAAGAGCAAATTTTCTATTTGACAAAGCCCTGCTATGGGATCTAGATGATTTTTCTGTACCTGTAGAAGAGGGAGTGGATTTATAGCCTTAGAAATCACTTTAATAAGAGCTGTATGATAAATCACTAAAATACAAGTATAAATATTTTTATGTCTATCAGCGTTCTTATTTGGAAGTGTGCTTTCACCATTTCCCTTGATTAAGAGAATAAAATAGTTCTAAGTGTTTATGAAGGATGTGCATGCTTGCTCTAGAGGTTCTAGGAAAAGCAGGCTCCTCTCAGATAGCTTAGGAACACTGGTAGCCTTAAGGGGACTAAATCTACACATCCTTTAATGAAAAAGATACAGTTGAATTACTGTTCTGTTAATATACAGAAGAACAACAAATAAGTACATGCAAATACATGTAAATATTTACATACAGAGATACCTGTACATGTGGTTGTAAAGCCTAAACAGGTGGATTTGGCCATCCTTAGATGATTAGGTCAAATGTGAATATGTGCCTTTCATAACTGTATCACTGTGAAAAACCATCAAAACTGCTGTACTTTTCCATTTTTACTGTATTTCACTTGCAATCTACTTTTCATAAACTTTGTAATACTTAAAAAACATGGTTCTAATCAATTTTGCAAATATGAATAAAATGTATGATAGTAAATCCAAAGAATCAAATTAAACTATGTCTGGGGAACCCTGTTAATGTGGAACTCACTTATTCTACAAATTAACTAACTGGGACAGAAAGGAAAATAAAAGCTATGTAAATAGTACTTAGACATCATTTTTAAAATGGAGTAATCTGGGTATCATAATCCCAGATTTCAAAATATACTACAAAGTGGTAGTTATCAAAACAGTATGGTACTAGCACAAAAATAGACCCATAGATCAAAGTAACAAAACAAAGAGCCCAGAAATACAACCATACTTATGGGGTCAATTAATACCATAATGAAAGCTTTTTGCTTTCATTATGGTATTATGAAAAAAGGTACTATGAAAAAAGATAATCTCTTTAACAAATGGGTATTGGGAAAACTGGACAGCGATATGCAAAAGAATGTAACTGGCTGCTTTCTTACACCATACACAAAAATAAACTCAAAATGGATTAAGGGTCTAAATGTGAGACATGAAACCAAAAAAACTCCTAGAAGAAAACATAGGCAGTAATTTCTTTGACATCATCTATAGAAACATTTTTCTACATATGTATCCTCATGGCAAAGGAAACAAAAGCAAAATTAAACCGTTAGACCCTAATCCAAAATAAAAAGCTTTTGCACAGTAAAGAAAACTATCAATAAAAAAAAGGAAATGTACTGAATGGGAGAAGATATTTGCAAATGATATGTATTATAAGGGTTTAATAGACAAAACAGATAAAGAACTTATAGAACCCAACACATAAAAACAAATAATCTGATTAAAAATGACCAGGGGCGCCTGGGTGGCTCAGTCGGTTGAGCGCCGACTTCGGCTCAGGTCACGATCTCGCAGTTCGTGAGTTCGAGCCCCGCATCGGGCCCCTGTGCTGACAGCTCAGAGCCCGGAGCCTGTTTCAATTCTGTGTCTCCCTCTCTCTGACCCTCCCCCTTTCATGCTCTGTCTCTCCCTGTCTCAAAAATAAATAAACATTAAAAAAAAAAAAAAAATTTAAAAATGACCAGAGGAGGGGCGCCTGGGTGGCTCAGTGGGTTAAGGGCCCGACTTCAGCTCAGGTCACGATCTCCGTCCGTGAGTTAGAGCCCCGCGTCGGTCTCTGGGCTGATGGCTCAGAGCCTGGAGGCTGCTTCCGATTCTGTGTCTCCCTCTCTCTCTGCCCCTCCCCCGTTCATGCTCTGTCTCTCTCTGTCTCAAAAATAAATAAACGTTAAAAAAAAAAAATGACCAGAGGACCTGAAGAGACATTTTCCAAAAAAGGCATACAAATGGCCAACAGACATGTGAAAAGATGCTCAACATTACTAATCATCTGGGAAAGGCAAATCACAATTACCACGAGCCTTTACCTTATATCCACCAGAACAGCTAAAATCAAAAAGGCAAGTAATAACAAATGTTAGCAAGGATGCGGAGAAAAAAGAACCCCTGTGCACTGTTGGTGGGGATGTAAATTGGTTACAGCCACTGTGGAAAAAAAAGTATGAAGGTTCCTAAAAAAATTAAAAATAGAATTACCATATATAATCCAGTAATTTCGCTGCTGCATATTTACCCGAAATAAACAAAAACACGAATTTGAAAAGAGATATGCACCCCTATATTTATTGCAACATTATTTGTAATAGCAAATATAGGGAAGCAATCCAACTGTCCATTAATAGGTCAATGATAAAGAAAAAATATATATATGTATGTATGTATACAAAAGAATATTACTCAGCTATAAAAAGAATGAGATCTTGTTATTTGTAGCAAGGTATAATGCTAAGTGAAATAAAAAGTCAGTCAGATAAAGACAAACAGTCATATATGGAATTTAAGAAACAAAACAAACGACCAAACATTAAAAAGGAGATAAAAACAAACCCAGATTCTTTTTTTTTTTTTTTTTTTAATTTTTTTTTTTCAACGTTTTTTATTTTTATTTTTGGGACAGAGAGAGACAGAGCATGAATGGGGGAGGGGCAGAGAGAGAGGGAGACACAGAATCGGAAACAGGCTCCAGGCTCCGAGCCATCAGTCCAGAGCCTGACGCGGGGCTCGAACTCACGGACCGCGAGATCGTGACCTGGCTGAAGTCGGACGCTTAACCGACTGCGCCACCCAGGCACCCCCCAGATTCTTAAATACACAGAACAAACTGGTCACTACCAGAGGAAACAGGAATAAGTGAAATAGGTAAAGGGGATTAAAAGTACACTTATCTTGATGAGCACTTTCTTTAGAATTTAATTTTTAAGGGGCACCTGGGTGGGTCAGTCAGTTGAGCACCTGGCTTTTGATTTTGGCCCATGTCATAATCCCAGGGTTGTGGATGGAGCCCCCTGTGTCCGGGTCTGTGCTGAGTGTAGAGCCTGCTTAAGATTCTCACTCTCTCTCTCTCTCTCTCTCTCTCTCTCACCCTAAAATAATGTTTTTAAAGTGTTGAAAAAATAATTTAATTTTTAAAATGGAGTAATATCAAATATAGATAAGATCTCATCAGATCTATAGGATCTCACTAAAAGTTCCCTGCTGAATTTAAACCTAATTCTAATATAAACGAATATATTAATCCACACTCAACTCTGAAAACCAAAAAGCTTGCTTTAGTGAGGTACACACTCCAATACAAGTGACAACAAACCAGATAATATTATCTCAAAAACAAAACATTTAGATATTAAAATGGCTCATGGATATGGAGTAAAAGTTATAGGAACCTGCAAGGGGGGTGGCTACAGCATACTTCAGTGCAGGAAAGAGGTCATTAGCACCACTAACTGTCTTCACCTCTCTTTTCTACTTTGTCAGTATTCTGAATGAAGCTAACCCACATGGTATGGTAAGTGGTCACAAGCTGCATAAACAAGCAGTGGGGACACTTCTTACATCTTATCTAATAGAGGAGAGAGAACTCATATTATCATCTCCACTTAGAGATCTAGGGAAGGGGTTGAATACTGCTTTCTTAATATCCTAAAGAGAATGGACACTATATCCACGGAGACAAGTTTAATGCCAATGGCAAAATTAGTCATGTACAAAATTAGTCCTATGCCACTACCTCAAACATTGTGATTGCAAATATAAAGTAAGGATTTCTCTTTCTAGAAAAGCTGCTGAAATGGACTGGAATAAACCAAACAAAAACAAATAAATGAAAATGATAGCAAACAAACCCAGTAGATGTCTACTAGAACTGCCAAAGTTGGCAGAATGATATCAGTGAGAAATAATATGTCAAAACCATTACTTAAGGAAAACGATTATTAAAATATACATGAGAAATGAGCTCATATGATGGCCTATAGGGATTGTAGGGGTAGTTCCCAGAAAATACAAACATCATTACACGAGTAATTACAAACCAATGTATTTAGTAATAATCATGAATCTTAATGAAAAAATAGTCATCTCTGGAATCTTATGCTTAAGAATAGAGACAGGCATCCAGGTGCATGTTATCTTTTTTAATTTTTTTTAATGTTTATTTATCCTTGAGAGAGAGAGAGAGAGAGAGAGAGACAGAACGTGAGTGGGGGAGGGGCAGAGAGAGAGGAAGACACAGAATCCGGAGCAGGCGCCAGGCTCTGAGCTTGTCAGCACAGAGCCCGATGTGGGGCTCGAATCCATGAGCTGTGAGATCATGACCTAAGCCAAAGCCGGAGGCTCAACCCACTGAGTCACCCAGGTGCCCCTAGCTGTATGTTATCTTCACTGACAGCACCTATCCAAGAGTCATGAAACCCTCTTCCTGAATATAACTGAAGTTATATCTTTGTTTTTAACTGTTCTTTCCTAATAAATGAACTTTACCTATATGTTTCCATTGAGGGATTGCTTAAGCTGTCCCATCTGTTTGACATGCATATTTTTATTAACATTTGGTGCATAGAGCCAAGAAACTTCAATTAATCTGTAATGTCTTTTTATTATTAAAAAATGCTTCAAACTTATATGATCAAATGTTAATAATTATGATATATATGCATAATTAATCCTATTGCCTATTAATATTCTATCTTTGAATAATTATATGCGGATAAAACTTTCAAAATAAGATTATATAAATTATGTATGCAAAAATATAAATAATGCCAGCTTACACAGTAAAAGTCCATATGAACAGATGTTAGATTTACCACAATCTATCCTTTTACTTCATAGCAAGCATAGCCAAATGGGAAAGATACTAAAGACAACGAAGTTAAAAACAGTATATGATTTAAGATGCCATGTTTTACAATGCAATTCATTCATTAATTGATTCAACAAACATCTACTAAGCTACCACATGCCTTTCAACATGCTAGGGACTGGACATATCAAAATAACAATAACAGATGTGATAACTTCTCTGTTGTAGCTTATTAATATTACCATAGAACAAATGGAATCAGTCTCCAAAGTTGGGCAATAAGCCAATAAACATATAACACCATTATTGCAGTTGTGACACACACAATAATAATAAAAACCCAGATGCACTCTGCCATCTCCTTTATGAGAAGGAACTGGAAAGTTGAGATACAAAGCAAGAGTTGAAGATGGAGAATTCCTGACAATGTAGCCAAAGGAACTTTCATCCTCTGAGGAGGATGAAAACAATAGGACCTTTTTAAAATAAAGTGACTTTCAAAAAGTTAAAGAGAGGTTATTGTAGAGGGTTATGGTAATACTTTGTTATACTTCCTCTCTTTGATCTACTCAATATTAGCTCTCATCCAAGACTCTGTATTAATGGAGGTGAGTATATATATATATATATATATATGCATTTTTTGCTTCAAGAGAATTTTCTCTGGAATCCTTAAGTATTTTCTTTGTTGAAAGGTCAACAAATGTGAGGTTACATGTTCCATATAATCCCTAGAATTAACTAATAGGCAGTTTAGAGTGAAGAAAATACTATAGAATTCTACCATCCATTTGATCCATAACTCCATAAATATTGATTGGCCATCCCCATTGCATGAAATATGCTTAGTTATCTGGAATCCAGAAGACCTGAGTTCCTACCTTACCTCTACTGTACAATGATCTTGGAGAGACTACTTGACCTCCTTGAGAACATTTTCTTCATCAGTAAAATGAAGATAATAAGTGTACTTGTCATATTTAAAAGATCCAAGGACTCAAAATCATCAATAATGAATGAAAATAAGTGGAACAATTTAAATTCTCAACAAATGTTGGCTATTGCTATGAACAAAATGTGAGTGAGAAGAGGTTAAAGGGCTCAGATTTGGGGTTTGTTAAATATTAAGCATAAAGGCTTCTTATAGAGATAGCTCCCTAAGAAGAGATCAGAATTGGAAAAGGAGACAATGAAGTCTATTGGATAAGTTGATTTTAAGGGATATTTAGTTAGTGATGTCTAGGAGTAAGGATCTAGAAGGATGGATACAGGCTCTGGAGTTAACCAGAAGGCTAAAAATGTATATCATAAGGTGTTTGTCCTACATCACTTCCTTGAAAGCACTGATTGAACTCACAGCATTTCTGCTTTGACACTTTTCAGAACAAAGGAGTAATATCTGAGCCAAAAATCCAACGGAAGTGTCAGAGGCTTTTCACAGGATTTACCAGGTCTTTACCACTCCTGGTTATTAAAGGCCTCTCTCCAAACAAAATGGCCCTTAATTCAAAGTCTAGATACTTATTTCACTTCTTTGGTATTAACCATCTCTGTGGATTTATTGCATCTGCACAAGTTTATTCTTATTCTCAGAAAAGACTTGTCCTGGTTGGAATTCCCCAAGGGTTCAGTGCCCCTTGGGCAGGTACAAGACTGAGAAAGAGAAAAAGAGGCAAGCCTTTATATATAAGGAAGTGCCTTGGGTAACTTCTGGACTTTGTTGGAATCCTTCAGCTACTCTCAGAAGTGTTCTCCAAAATGTCCGCTTTTTGGTAAGTACTCAGATATCCTCATCTATTTTGTTTTCACTCTTTTTTTTTTTTTTTTTTTTGGCAATCAACCACATACAACTTCATATACAAAAGGAAGAAGACTCCAAAGGCCATATCTCTGGGAAAATTGTCCTTTGGAGACTATGTAAATAGGAAATCATTCTTCAACAGAATTCAGATTCTCTTAAATTGTGATATTATTATCATTCTTCTGTCAACACTACACAAGTGATCACAAATTCCCGGTCAGGAAAACATGAGACATAATACGTCAGTAATCTCTGCAGTAACTGCCCTTACAAATATTTACAGGATTTGGAAACAGTGGGAATTTTTAAAAGTATTTTTAAATAACCAACAATTTTCAGATGGCAGGGAATAGAACTAAGGGTAGTTTGTGAAAGAATATTTTTGTGGAATAGGTAGGAAGATACTGGGTTGTGAGATTCTTTTGCCTTCATAGTGTCATTTTAGAAATCATATATTTTACCCAACTTCTTACCTGTAATGTGAAAGCAAGAAATAGGGAATTCCACATTACTTGACTAGAGTTTACTAATATTTTAAAGGGAAAATTAAATTAAATTAATATCTGAATACAAAATGAATTTCTAGTTTTTCTATAGGAAAAATATGGCCAAAAGAAATTTTCTTCATGTATTCTACAGGCAGATTTTAGTCTAAATTGGCATCCACTTCTCACTATATGATAGTCACATAAATATTGTATTCTTCCAAAAGAGAGCTTAAAAAGAGCCAGAAATTTCAACAACTGCAATTTTTTCTAGCAAATTTCCAGATATTCATATTTTACCAACTAAAGAATCTCTGTTTCATTGCAGAGTCCTTTAAATGTATGATGTCCATTATTAATACATCGGATGTTGAAATCACCACCTTCTTCTTGGTTGGGATGCCAGGGCTGGAATATGCACACATCTGGATCTCTATCCCCATATGTAGCATGTATATTTTTGCTATTCTGGGAAACTGCACCATCCTTTTGGTCATCAAGACAGAGCCCTCTTTGCATGAGCCCATGTACTACTTCCTTTCCATGTTAGCCATGTCTGACATGGGCCTGTCCTTCTCTTCTCTACCCACCATGTGGAGGATCTTCTTATTCAATGCCCCTGAAATTTCTGCCAATGCCTGCTTTGCCCAAGAATTCTTCATCCATGGATTTGCAGCAGTGGAATCTTCAGTGCTCTTGATCATGTCGTTTGACCGCTTCCTAGCCATCCACAGCCCTCTGAGATACAGCTCCATTCTTACTCCTATCAGAGTTGTCAAAATAGGAATAGTGATATCCCTTAAGAGTGTCCTCCTAGTGCTACCCTTCCCCTTCACTTTGAGAAGTTTGAAATATTGTAATAAAAGCCAATTATCCCATTCCTACTGTCTCCACCAGGATGTCATGAAGTTGGCCTGCTCTGACAACCGAATTGATGTCATATATGGCTTTTTTGGAGTACTGTGGGTTATGGTAGACTTTATGCTTATTGCTGTGTCTTACTTCCTGATCCTCAAGACTGTACTGGGAATTGCATCCCGAAAGGAGTAGCTCAAGGCCCTCAATACTTGTGTTTCACACATCTGTGCAGTGATCATCTTCTATCTGCCCATCATTAACCTTTCCATTGTCCATCGGTTTGTCCGACATGTCTCACCTCTCTTCAATGTTCTCATGGCAAATGTTCTTTTACTTGTGCCTCCAATGATGAATCCCATTGTGTACTGTGTGAAAACGAGACAGATTAGAGTAAGAGTTGTAGCAAAATTATGTCAGAAGCAGATGTAACAATCAGACAATGTAGGATGCATACTGGGGAAATTTCTTATATAAGAGATCAAGGTCAGTTTGTGAAAAAGCTAATATTTGCCACAAATAATCATCAATACACTTTTTTTGTTTTATCAGCAGATTTATTTTATTCAAACTGGATACTGAACATGAACATAAAACAGGAAACAAGAAGTATATCCTGGGACTCTATCCCAGTTAACACAATAATAATAGATACCTTATGATGTCACCTCTGATAAAAACAACAAATTTCAACAATATAGTGAAATGGTAGTGTCTGTCTACCAGGAGTGTACTCCTCATCCCTGCGTTCAATCTATTTATATTAAGTTCTTAGTTCTTTCGATTCTAGCCTCAAATTATGTCTTAATTTTCTCACCTCATTGTTTTACTCATCCTAGCACCTCACTAGCATCTCTTTAGTAAAATACTGCAAGAAACTATTTAGTTTCTAAATGTTTACTTTTGCTGCTTTCTAACTGATCATCCGTGCGAGTTATTTTTTTAAAAAGAAGTATAGAATGAAGTAATGTGTATTTTAAATATGAACTTGAATTTCTTTGGGACTATAATTAATATTTTAAATAATTAAATCAATAAAGTACATAATATAAAACAATACATGCTCTAGACCGTCTCTGTCTCTCCAACATTGTCGGATAATCAAACTACAACCAAACTGGCCTTCTGAAAATTTGTTGCATTTACAAATTTTTCTATTTCTTGTAAGTTTTCATTATCTGTCCGCTTTTCTTAGACTGCTCTTGACAATTTCATATAACTCATTTCTATTTACTTTTTTTTATAATTTCCTCATAGATTACCTATACCCTCAATTCAAAGTATGACCCTCTCTTTATGAAATTGTTTTTTTATTCTTTATACATTATACTCATTATATGATTTGCAATGAGTTTTCTTTTTTCTTCTTCCAAAAAAAGAGTCTGTTATCAGTGAAGGAAGAACCATATCTATTTTCTTTATGTCTTTGTGTCTAATACGTAGGATATTTCTGGCACAGAATAGATCTCTGATAAATAACTATTAACAAATGAATGTGGAAATGAGGCCATGTTTTATAACGGGAAATTGTTTGTTAAAGAGTTCAAAAGTACTCCAAGATTGGACAAAACTTTCTTAAGTTGTTTATTGCAAAAGTACGCATGTTACAGATGCTCACAGATTTTGAAAGTAGGAATAAATTATATGGGATTAGGGAGGAATTTTTGCCTTAGGTTTGGTTGGTGATGAATGGTTCAAATTCTCTTCCTAATACAACCTAAAAACCTTGTGGATTATAGAAAAGTTTCTTACATTTTCTTATGCCCACTCATTGACCCAAGTCCTCACCACAAACCAGTTACAATCTCTTGCAAATTTATCCTCAGGTAAATCAAGAGACAGTTTCCAGCAGTGTCATATGCTTAAGAATAATACTCAGCCTGTAAGGAGATAGTATCTCGCAACTAATGAAAAGCTTTCACAGATACATGCATTGCATTTGAAATGCTAATATATGTAAAATTTACCTCTAGGCACACTTTCTACTTTGATTCTCATGTATCCAATTTTATTTATCATTCTTTCTATTTTTTCAGTTGTTGAAGAGATTGAAGCTCTGAGAAATTGTCTTACTGAATTCGCAAAGACAGAAAGTCAAAAGTTGGGAGTGACACCTCATCTTTTATACCCCAGGATAGTACCATTGGGCTACATTTTAGCCTTCACATTCAGCATTGCATCTGTCTCCATAATTCTATCATCAGATCAGGGTGCTACGTGCTTCTGTGCCTTGCATAATTTTCCCATAACCTTACAGATGTAGCCATGAGCACTGAGGGCTGTAGCACAACAAAGCACAAGTTAGACATACTTTATTAATTATAAGAAATGGAAGCTCATATTTTTCCAGTGTGAAGATAGGCATCACAAAGTGAAGGCTTCAACAGTGTCTATTAATAAGAGGAGGGATAATAACATGGATTTGAGAGGTATTAAATTCTCATGGGTTACTGTACAGCGATGTCACACTCTGCACTCTCGAAATAATCTCAGGTTGTGTCTGTCCTCCTCAATAAACTAAAACAAAAGGAAGATGAAGCTACAAAATGCCAGTAGGGATGGGGGACTTTACAGTCACCATGATTATTTCCACATGTTCCTGGAGGAATGAAAGCCGAACTCTGGGCCTCCTAAAACAATGGTACCCAACTGGGAACAATTTAGCTACCAGGAGACATTTGGCAATATCTGGAAACAATTTTGGTTTTTGTAACCTGGGAGGGAGGTATGTTATCAACATCAACTGGGTAAAGGCTAGGGATGCTGCCAGAGCATCTTACATGACACACCCTGCATGCACAGTACACTCTACAAAAAATAACCATCCAGCCCAAATATCATAATTAGAACCCTAGTCTAAATGTAATTGTCAAACTAAATAGTTAATCCCATGGTTATCCAGATTGCCTTGAGTTAGGCTATACCTGGGGATAATCTGATGTCGGGGAAGTCCCTCAGAAAGGCATTCAGTGGAAGACTGATAGAAACCTTCTGGGAAAGTAAAAAAATTCACTAATAAGGTATTAACAATACTTAATCACAAGTGAAAAACAGCAAAGACATATGGAATGCATATAAATCTGATCACAATAGTTTAAACAGGATTTAGAAAATATGTATTATAGATTACCAACAAATGGCTTAGCCTACATTTATTAAAAATAAAAAAGAAAGAGAGAAAAGAAAAAGTTTACAAATCATTAGAAAAGACAAATAATCCAATAGAAAATGGACAAACAGAGTAGAAGACCTTGGAGGCCATATTCAAATTTAACAGCTACACACATCAACTCTTGTTCTTGATTCAGTTGCTAGCATATCCTGGAACAAGTCAGCTAGGTGTTCTAGAATCCCAAATCTTGAAAAAGATCGGCCATCAATATCATATGTTAATTTTCTGCTAACTTAAAATCATACTCCTGTATTCATATATGTTTATTGGGCATTTCTATTTTCTCATTTTGAAGCATCTGTTCAATCTTTTGTCCATTTTGTTTCTGCCCTTATACAAATATCTGATAAGTGATTAATATCCAAAATATGTAAAGAACTCATACAATTCAATAACAAAAAAAAAAAACCTGATTCAAAAAATGGGCAAAGGAACTGAATAAACATTTTTCCAAGAAGACATACAAATGGCCAACTAGTACATGAAAAGATGTTCAATATCATTAATCATCAGGGGATTGCAAGTCAAAACTGCAAGTCAAAATTGCAAGTCATACTTGTTAGAATGACTGTCATCAAAAAGCCAAGAGATAACAAGTGCTGGTGAGGATACAGAGAAAAAGGATCACCTGTGCACTATTGGTGGCTTTGTAAATTGGTGCAACCACTATGAATAATAGTATAGAGGTCCCTCAAAATATTAAAAATATAACTAACATCCTACTTCTGGGTACATAGCCAAAGGAAATAAAAGCAAGATATAAAAGAGACATCTATTCTTCTGTTTGTTGCATTATGCACAATAGCCAAGATATAGAAAAAGCCTAAGCATCCATCAATGGATGAATGGATACAGATGTGCTACATACACATACATGAATTATTTATTCGGCTAGGGGAAATAAGGACAGTGTGTCACTTGTAACAACATGAATGGTTTGGGGGGACATTATGCCAAGTGAAATAAGTCAAAGGGAAAAAGACAAATACTGTGTGATATAACTTATATATAGAATCCAAACTGAACTTATAGAAACAGAGTAGAATGGTGGTTACCAGGGAATAAGGAGTCAGGGAAATGGGGAGATGTTGGTTAAAGGGTACAAACTTACAGTTTGAAGAGGAATAATTTCTAGGATCTAATACACACAGTATTGTGATGATAGTTGACAATAATGTATTATAACCTGACTGTTCTTAAGACACTAGATCCTAAATGTTCTCACCACAAAATGGCAACAGTAATTGTATGACATGATAAAAGTATTAGCTAATGCCTCAGTAGTGACCCTTTTGCAACATGTAAGTGTATCAAATCAGTGTATCATATACCTTAAACTTACCCAATGTTGTATGTCAATTATATCTCTGTAAAGCTTAAGAATATAAATACAAAACACAAAGTTGAAAAAAAATTATTTTCTGTTTAAAGCATCTGAATAGTCGTTTAAAATGAACATAATTTAGCTTATGCTAATGAAATCAACACTGTAACAGCTATCCTGTCCCTTTTCACAATGACTGAAAAATGTGTAATAAAAATGGAATACACTTATTTTGAATAGACAATTATTTAATCTTTTTGAAAAATCATGAGAATGTAGCATGAAATCTGCCTTCAGTATCTATGTATGGTAAATTATCACCATCACATACGATGTTCTTAAGAGAATTCACCTACTTTAGAAGTAGATATTAATTTTTTTTTCTTCTGGTTGTTATGGGATCAATTCTATCAAGTTAGCCACTATAGTGATGTCACACATTTGCAAAGATTTTGCTCAAGTTATGAATTCATTATCAAATTTCCTAAGAAGCTCTAACAGAGAACTTAAAAAGTATGAACTTTAATTTTTGTAGGATCTTTGCTGCCAGTGGGCTTATTAAAAATTAGTTTATCAAACAATGAAATAAGTTATACGATTACAAGAAGTGATAAACACTAAACATTCATCAGTCTTTATTCCTTGAACATTTTCTTTTCTGGATCACTTAACCAAAGTATTTCCTATTGATCCCAGGCTGCTGGCAGCCTCATGACTTCATTTATTCCACAGGCTTTCGCACAAGGAGTGACACAAGTGGTTGGCTCCAATAAAAAGCATCTGGAAGTGAGGCACCTAGGTAGCTCAATTGGTTGAACATTTGACTTTGGTGCAAGTCATGATCTCGTGCTTTGTGAGTTCAAGCCCTGCATTGTGCTCTGTGTTGACAGCTCAGAACCTGGAGCCTGCTTTGGATTCTGTGTCTCCCTCTCTCTCTGCCCCTCCACTGTTCACACTCTATGTCTCTCTTTCTCTCAAAAATAAATAAACATTAAAATTTTTTTAAATAAAAAAATAATTTTAAAAAAAGCCTCTGTTAGGGGGATCATTGTCAAGTACCATTGTCTAAACCTGCAAGGAGCCAACTGTGTCTATGTGCTTGCATGCAAGTAACGACCCTGCCTACTGTCTTTGCAGCTTTACTAACATTACTTTGGGAATGGTCAAGAAAAGAGAGATGGGTCATCTTTCAGATTTAGAAATGAGTTAAAGTAGGGTCACTGTGGTCACTGCCCATGCATTGCACAGGCTATTAGATGAATGTGCAGCAGAAACTTGGAGTTTGAAGTGGAGGTCTACCAACCCATCCCAGCTTGTTTTCCCAAACTGGTTGGGAAACCAAATCAATAAGTGTAAATTAGGCCCATTCTTGGCAAACTAGAATCACAGTTACCCTACTAATTATTTTAATAATTGTGTTTACTGAGTATCCATTAAGTATCAGCTGTTCTGTTCAGGTATTTGTTCCCTCTAATTGTTTAAATCTATGCTGGAAAATCTCCTGATATATATATTTGTAGTTAAAATGGGCTAATGAACTATTTTAAGGTATTAAGCTGGTATTTGAAGTACAAGTTTCTGAATTATGACCCAAACCACACGTGTACAGTGGAGAATACACAGGAAATGGCCAGTAGTAATTAAGAAACACACAGTTTATGACTAAAGGCCAAGGTGGACATTTTCTTCTCCCTAAACTCAAACCAAATTATACTGGCAGATGATTCTAAAACATGCCTGATAGTACTAGAGTCTGAGTAAAAAAAAAAAAAAAAAAAAAAAAAAAGAGGGAAATTTTCCATTTTTAGAACATAAGGAAATGATTTTTCTGGGACATTAATTTTTCCTAGGTTACATGGTCACATGGTCAGAAATTATCAGAGATTGGAATCAGTTTTATCTTTTTATCCAAATCAAAACACTCTTTTTTGTAATACTGTACTCCAAGCCTAACTATATCTTGCTTATCTCGTTTCAGAAAAAGAAATCTAGAACTAGAAGCACCCTAACATCTTGATGCTATCCCTTGCCCACATAAAGGATTGGGATTTCTCAGCCTCTCATGGCTTCCGTTCTCAACTAAACATCTTGAGAACTCTTTGGGGAATTCTCAGTCTCAGCAGAAGTCCCTGAGCTTCTCCCCTAGGGAGAAGCTTCTGGACTCTTAAAAAAAGCCCCTGTGTTTTAAGCAGAGAGTATTCTCGTAGCTGTTAGCACTCACCCTGAGTTCTGCCTGGTGTCTCCAGCTGTTGGTACACTCCAGTGTATATTGCCAGAAGATCTGCAGATGGTCACCAACACAAATGCTAAACATCCTGAACAGCTTGTGTACAATTATATGAGGAATTAGAGGGAGTGAGAATATCATTGAAATTGCCGTTCAGCCCATCTCTGCTGTTCTCTGCCATAGACCCTAGGATGACATCTCTGTAATGCTAATAAATTAGAGTTGAAGGGAGGGTCAAGGATGTATGCATAGTCTAGTGGAGGAACCAGCTGACAGTTCTTCCATCCATTAATCTGGAGGTGAGTGACTTGGAGAAGAAAATGTAGTCACTGCACTAAAAGTTCTGTTTAATCCCATCTCATCTGTTTTTTCCAACCATTCACTTAGGCATTCATTCAGCAAACTTTATTAAGTTCCAAATCTGTACCAGGATTCGAAGTCTGTAGTCAGTCTTATAGCAATTCCATTGCTCTAGTGCTAGTTAGGGCTTTCATAATTTTTTTCCTCCCATACCTGGCACACTTGCCTCTTACCTGTACTCAAAATATAATATGCAAGTAATATATCTGGAAGGAAAGATAATAGCAGGGTGGTTTATGACAGATGCAACTTCTCACTAAGCAGCAGAATGATCCTTCCCTGCCTGGAGATACGGGAGTGAAATAAATCACCTCTAAACGTTTCTTCTCTTTCACAAACTCTGAAATGGCTGGACGAAAATGGATGGACACCAGCTTCACTGTGAGTCTGCTGGCTAAAAAGCTGCACATATATTTAAACTCTTGTTTGAGTCTCCCCTTAAATGATGGAAAATTTTCCCTTTTTTATCATTCCTTTTTAAAAACTATATTGCCATTTTCTGTCTTTTTAAATTTTTGAAAAATGTTTATTTATTTTTGAGAGAGAGAGCGTGAGCAGGGGAGAGGCAGAAAAAGAGGGAGACGTAGAAACCGAAGCAGGCTCCAGGCTCTGAGCTGTCAGCACAGAGCCTGACACAGGGCTCGAACCCACGAACTGTGAAATCATGACCTGAGCCAAAGTCTGGCACATAACCGACTGAGCCACCCAGGCACCCTGCCATTTTCTGCCTTGATATCAGAGTGAGAGTGCCTTGTCCTCATGTGTCACCCACAGCATGCTCTGCAAATGCTGTGATAGTCCCTTTTCCTTCACAGCTCGTTACTTTCCATCTCCACTTCTTTCCTCCATTCTCATTACTTCCCCACTTTTCCTTCAGAATCAAAAAATAAGAGGGGTTTTATTATCACATTTATTATTGCATCATGATCTTACTATTACTTGCTTTGATTTGAAGCATGAATAGTGAAAGCTGGGTAAGAACTTTTCTTCTTTCTTTATTTTCACCCCTCCAATGTCCCTCCATCTTAAAACCCTTTTGAAAGAGGACCAATAAAAGCCTTTTGAAAGAGGACCCTGAACTCCCCATCTCCCCTCCTCAAAATATCCTGACATCTTCACTCATTCTGTAGATTTTGTCTTAGAGGAAAACTACAAATTATATACACTTTTTACTTATTCCTTTCCACCTACTGATAATTTCTCCAATCTATTGAAATATTTTCTAAAAAAAAAAAAAGAAAGAAAAAAACCAAAAGACAAATGACAATGACCTCGCTATCACAAGTGCAATGCCTTTTTAGAAACCCTCATCCTACTTTATCTCTTTTTTGTAGCCACAGTGGTGAGATGACTTTAGTATTATAATACACTACTATTTTCTACCTGTTTCCCTGAGTCTCCATTCTCTGTCTCTTTTAGCTGTTTTAAGCTTTTATATACATAGAATCCATTATTGTGCGGCTTGAAATAAATGTAACTGAATAAAAGTTCTGAAGAAAGATGTTAAATAGAGCCCAGTTCAGGTATTATAGAGACAGATCTATACCTGTGTGGCATATTGATCCAAACCCCAAAGGCATAGCTTACTCGGAAAGCCTGAAGATTTAGTTTCCCTATTGTAAGCTAAAGATTAGAGGTTTTTCTTGACCATTTTAGGTTTCTCTTCATCATTTCTGTTTCATATCTGATGCCTACCTCCTCTGCATCCTCATCTCTACACCTGGCCCCAGCTTAACTGCCCTGATGTTGGAAACTTACATCTCTTTTCATCCTCTCAGAACTAAGCCCTAATGTACCCTTTTCTAGAATTATTTGCTTTCTGAAGATCCTGCTTCTTCTCAAACATTTTTCAGTTCCAGATTTCAGATTCGCACAGCACAATTTGCATACTTGGTCACCAAAGACTTTTATGTAGATTCAGGAAAGGCATCACTCTGGTCACAAGTTACAAGTTCAAGGATTTCAACAAGCATTTGGGCAGTGCTTGTCTGCATTCCCTTGCAAGCTAGGCATTGTGGAATAAAGCACAATCCCCAGCCAAATTCAAAATACATTTGAAGGCATATGATACGCACTTGATCCTAGTACACAATTATGCAAAATGGTATATAGTGCCAATTCCTCATAGATATGATACAGATTCTGAACACTTTAGTGATTAAATTAAAGATATTTTTCATGGAGTAACATATGAAAAGGTGCCATCTGAAGTGACCTCGTTAACCCACTGAGAGTCCAGCACTGACAGATATACCACCATACAGCTGAATCATATAGCATTCATAGACTATAGAAATCCCTGTAAAAGTCCCCATCCTAGACCTTCCAGAAAAGCCTTATAGATCAAATCTCTCAATTCTTTCTTTTCTTTCTCATTTCATCTGCAGAACTTCCTGTCTCACTGGTCCTAGGATGCTCAGGTGAGTGAGAATTCAGTTCTGTCACTCTCCAGGAATCCCGTTCTAGATTGCAGGTTGGTGAATCCAAGACCGTAAAGCCATGACGATCTCTTACAATGGCAGCCTCCAAAAAGCCACTTTCTTCCTAACAGGCTTCCAAGGTCTGGAAGCTCTCCATGGCTGGATCTCTATTCCCTTCTGCTCCATCTACTTGACAGTTATTGTAGGAAACCTTACCATCCTCCACCTCATCCATACCGATGTCACCCTCCATGAACCCATGTACTATTTCTTGGCCATGCTGGCCCTGACAGACTTGGGCCTTTGCCTATCTACACTGCCCACTGTGTTGGGCATCTTCTGGTTTGATGTCAGAGAGATTACCATCCCCGCCTGCTTCACTCAGCTCTTCTTCATCCATACCTTGTCACTGGTAGAGTCTTCAGTTCTATTGTCCATGTCCATTGACCGCTATGTGGCCATTTGCAATCCATTGCGTTACTCCATGGTCTTGACACCTGCACGTATCATCAAGATGGGGCTGAGCTCAATTCTTAGAAGTGCCCTGCTCATCCTGCCCCTGCCATTCCTCCTTAAACGCTTCCAGTACTGCCGCTCCCATGTGCTGGCCCATGCTTATTGTCTGCACCTAGAGATCATGAAGTTGGCCTGCTCTAGCATCATTGTCAATCACATATATGGGCTCTTTGTTGTGGCCTGCACTGTTGGTGTGGATTCACTGCTCATCTTCTTCTCCTATGCCCTCATCCTCCGCACTGTGCTAAGCATTGCCTCCCGCCAGGAGCGACTTCAGGCCCTCAACACCTGCGTCTCTCATATCTGTGCTGTGCTACTCTTCTACATCCCCATGATTGGCTTGTCTCTCGTGCACCGCTTTGGTGAACATCTGCCCCGTATTGTACACCTCCTCATGTCTTACGTGTATCTGCTGGTCCCACCTCTCATGAACCCCATTGTCTACAGTATGAAGACCAAGCAAATCCGTATCCGCATTGCTAAGAAGCTTGAGATTGTAAAATCCCTTAAGTGTTTTCGATAGGATTAGGTTAGGATGAAGAGAGGGAGCTTTGGGGCATGAAGCCTATTGATATTTTTGGTTTTCAGGGAATCTGTAGCAGATTACCTCCTTATGCAGCTTCTAGAAACTTTCTGGTGATTCTAGCTGGTACCCCGGCTGACTCTCCAGAAAGCCAACAGTAACCCCCATAGGCATTCTTGGAAAATGTCATCAGTCTTCCAGCAAGTAGTTCTCCACCAATCAGCCTCATCCTAATTGTGGACCAGCTTTGGCCCAGAACAACTTAGTGAACTTTGTCATTCAGTGAGCTTCACTCACATGTTGGTGGACAACATCCAAATGCCAGCCTTGGGAAAGATTCTTCTCTTGAAATCTTGTTTCCTTCTTAGAGACTCTCCCTCAGCCCTAGAGTATCCTCTATGGTTCTTTCTTTCTTACTCTTAGTTGATTCCCTGTTACTATAATCTCTTGTTAACAAATGTTTATATTAAACTTTTCTGTTAAATTATTCTGTGGTTTCTTTCTTCTGACTGGACCCTAACTAACACACCACTCAGAGTAAGTTCTTTGTTTTATCATACCTACCCCACATTTTGGTCTAGTACCTTAAAGGAACCAGTTAACATCTAGAAACTGTGACTTGCCAAGTGAGTCCTATTTCTGTATGAAAGTCACACTCTCTGGGTTTCAGATTCATCACTTCCATCCCTCAGCCAGTTGAAGTTGAAGATTTTCTGCAAAGTCTTCCAGAGGCTTCACACCGCCCTTGGACTAGCATCTATTGAAGAGTTCCTACAAAACTAAGTTTCAGAAGGCAGCAGGAGAGCAACTTAAAACTGAAGTTGATTTAAAAAAAAGTAATAACATCTCGTGTTGATACCTGGGTGTGTGTCCAAAATTCTGTGAAAGGACATAGGACAGTTGAGGATCTGGGAGCATTCTCTAATACGTATACATTTTAATTTCAAAGTAAATAAAACACCTGTATTTCCTCCCTACCTCCAATCTTACTGATTTCTTACAGAAATCTTACAGATAATCTTACTGATTATCTGGGAAATATGATAAAAAATAATAGTGACAATTTTGGCAATAACACCCAATAATTATTGAACATTTACTATATACTATAGAATGTTTAAAAGCACTTACATGCAATATCCAATTTGACTTTCCTTTGGAAATTAAGATTACAGAGTCAAATTTTTAAAATAAGATTTTTTTAAATTTTAAAAACTTACCATAGGAAGGTATTCTCCAGGTAGCAGCTAGATGACTGTTATATGCTGATTATTTGATTATTGATACATCAAAATTATGAGCTTTTTTTAATGCAGAACTATAACTAGGATCCATCCCAAGAATTGCCTTCTGTTTATTTGTGAAGAATGGCCTCCCAAACACTTCAATAGTGTAGAAAAGACCGCAGTAGGAGTGAAAAAGGTATGCCTACTTCAGGAATGTTAATTGAAAAGCATCCTTATAAGACACATTTTTAAATGGTCATGATGTTTATGTACTTACTACAATACTGAATATCAATCATTTTGTTGAAATTTTAATTTCTCAAACTATTTTCATGTAGTGCTATATTACCATTCAAGATAGCAAGTTCTCATATAATTCTTTTAGATAGGAAGTTCAATGAGGTAAGTTACTATAACCAACATCATGTGTAATAAACGGAAAGCCCCAAACTACATTAAGGTCTGTTGGATCTCAAAACATAAACTTTTGGCATTGTGCTGTTGAGACTTTTTTGAACTCTAGTTTTCCCACATATACTAACACTTTAGATTAATGCTTCAGTGGCGACAAAGGAAAAAAAAAAGTAGATCTAAAACAGCATGGGATATTCCTGGGAAATATACATTTTAGGTGTTAGGTGAATATGGATGGGCATCAAATTTACTCACACAACTAGGGTGTGCAGGGGGAAAGATGTTACTTATTTTATTTCTAATCATCTTTCTTATTCATAAATATCTACCAACTAATTATCACAGGAAAAATGCAATAAAAACTATTTTAAAACCATACTTAAATTAAAAGAAAAACACTAATTTTTGCATCAGTTTGTCTAAATCCAATCCAATAATATTCTTTTAAGGTCCTTTCAGTTTCTCCTAGCTGGTGTCTCCTCAAGGCAGCATCTTTACCTACAAGTTATTCCCTTCATTCTGCCCCTACCTTGTTTCTTTTCCTATTCTTTTCTGTGATAGGAGATATGAGTTTTTATTTCTTTTATCTCTCCCCATATCATGTCCTGTTTTTCCCCTCACAGAGCTGAATAGTTAAGATTTAAAGCATGTAGGATATCTTCCCTGTAATAAACTGTTCAAAGATTAATTCCCTCTCTCTCTCTCTCACTCTCTCTCTCTCTCTCTCTCTTCCTCCCTCCCTCCCTCTGTTTCTCTTCACAAAATCTGAGATTCAGACCTATTTTCTTCCAAAACATATCTAACACTATCTCTCTCTTCTCAGTACTTGGACTCAGAGATGGTAAATAAATATTGCTTGTGTATTTTTGTGGGGGAGTGTGTGAGGAGGTATTATTTATGTTATAAAACATTTCTTAAATAAGTGAAAAAGTGGGTGATAGGATGCATGGATAAACAGATGCTATTGGCTGAATTGTGCGCCCTACCCCAATTTATACTGAAGTCCTAACCCCCAGTTCCTCAGAATGTGACTGTATTTGGAGGTAAAGGCCTTTAGGAGATAGTGACGTTAAAACAAGGCATTTAAGGTTCGCCCTAACCCAATATGACTCATGTCCTTATAAGAAGAGCAAGAGACATCAAGGATACTCATGCACAGAGGAGAGGCCATATGAGGACACACAGAAGATGGCCATCTGCAAGCCAAGGAGAGAGGCCTCAGAAGAAACCGAACCTGTCAACACTTTGATCTTGGGCTCTGCTGGCCTCCAGAACTGTGAAAAAATAAATTTCTATTGTTAAAGCCACCCAGTCTGTGGCATTTTGTATTGGTGGCCCCAGAAAATTAATATAAAAGGTAACTGTGTTTTGAAATGGATTCCAGGTTAAAAGTGATACATTTTTTTATTATAGAGGGAATAAAATATTCTGGAATCAGAGCTGAAAACAAATCATAAAGACAAGGATATATAAGAATTCTTAGACCTTTGTGGTTGTGACTAGTGTCAGTTTCTGATTCTGCACTACAGGGATGAGGCCCAGAAATATGTATTTTAATAAGCATTACAGGTGGTTCTGATCCTGATTATCGGGGGACTCTGATTTGAGAAATACTGCTACATAACACTCAGATGTGTCTACAATGTGTTTGACCAAAGATTAATGGAATGAAGCCACAAGAGGAAGCCCAGCACATTCCAAGGGGGCCCATCAGGCCAACGAATTGGAATAAACCTCTTATGGTTGGTGTGGGGATCTGGGACATTCCTTAATGTTTATACCTTTGTATTCTCAAAGTAGAGTCAATAAGCTGGATACTAATTATGTAGGTAATGAAAACACTGAAATGGCCCTCCTTTCCTCTTTCTAAAATATCTTTCCCATCAGCTTTTAAAGTTCAAAATGGATGATTAATTCTTCATATCTCTGTATTGACATATGAAACTCCTTGGTTTACCTATGCTT
Source organism: Panthera tigris (assembly GCF_018350195.1). NCBI lineage: Eukaryota > Metazoa > Chordata > Mammalia > Carnivora > Felidae > Panthera > Panthera tigris. The sequence goes on along the minus strand of NC_056669.1, from coordinate 60,341,655 downwards.
TTCAGGGGCTCATGTTGCCCAAAAGGTACAAAAATGAATTCCTTTCTGAAGGTAGCTCCTTAACGTCTAGAAACAAAGGGCTGAATTCTGTGTCTGTGTGGATCAGAGACAGGAAGAGGAGATGGAGTACAGACAAGAGTCCCTGAGTATAGACAGTAGTCAGCAGCATATAGGGTTACTTGGGGCACCAAGAATCAACATTATCACCATATTTCCAGGAATGTGGTGCTCCTTTCTTCCCCTTTTGATGGGAGAAGAATTGAATTAAAAATGCCCTTTTAATGTTATATATACCCACCATATACACTGTCACTTCTGATATGCATAACTATATGGTTATGATACATCATATATAAAACATTATCAACAACACCCACTCTGGTTTCCTAAAGTTGTGGAGCTGTTCAAAATATTTCACAATATCTTCAAAAAGTAGCTACAGTGTGTAACATCTCCTGGGATTCCCATTTAGATATCTCACAAAACTATTCCCTTCTTTTCTTTCCCTTATCCTCAGAGTATGAGATAATGAGGTCCAGAAAACCAGTCCTCCTAGGGAATTGATGAAAGATTCTTGAAATGGTCTCAATGGGGACCTCAGGAAGTTTCATAAAAATCAAGGAATTCGACATCCATCCTTCAGTCTCTCCATACCCTCCATAGTCTCTGGTTTTAACTTTCCTTCTCCCCTGTCACAAGAACTGAAGTCTCTGCACCTAGCCTTGATAGGTAAGTCAGGTGTCTGGTGCTCAGTTGTGAAGCCAAGAAGAGGTCCTAGAAGGCTCAGTCTGAGCTCTGGAGAGGGAGAGGAGAGAAGGGACTTTGAAGCACAAGAAAGGCTGTAGAAGATGCCTGCAGAAGGTGGTGACCATTGCAGTCAGATCTCACTAACTTCATGGGGTCCCACGTCTGGTTTTAGCACTAGCTTAGTAGGGAGACAGCAGCTTTCTCACACCCATTCACTTCATTGACTTCTAGCCCAGAGAGTTGCCTCATATGTGGCAACATAAGAGTATTACTGAGACCCACAGAGACAGACAAGTTAAGCAAGTGAAACCGAGATGAAAGAATGAGATTAGCTGTAAATTCAGTCTCTACTCCTTAGCCTCAGACACAAGGTTAGCAGAATCAGGAGTTAATTCCAAGAAGCAGAGACAGAGGGGTAGGAAGTCGAGTGATCCTCTAAAAGAAAAGCTTGTCTGTGACATGAAAGGGCATTTTCCTGAGCAACCACAGAGTCTGAGTGATAGAATTAGAAGCAGCCATTGAACTTGTGCAAGTACCTCTAGGATGTGTTCTCCAAGAACAATTGTGAGCAAGCCATTTGTTAAGTTTACCACTCCCCTCTACACTTGAACTGGTCAAGAACAATGAAATCCTCACCAAATCTGAAAATGGATACTCTGAAGACCTTTAAATAAGAACCCCTTAGAATAGTTACCTTACTAAGATCTCTCTGGCCAACAGGCTAAAGGTGGTCTTTCCCAGGCAGATATCTCTTGGCTTCACTATTCTGGATTTTCTTTTATATCCAAGTCTTTTCCTTCAACTTATTCTCATAACTCACTCTCTCTCTCTCTCTCTCTCTCTCTCTCTCTGATTCTTACTCTGCCCTACTCGCTTTAAAATGTGAGGCACAAACTCTGAAGAGAGTCTATCTTGAGGTAAAAGAAGGTGGGGAAAAAAGACTTTTGATATTTCCCTCTATTTTTGTCATTCAATCTTCACTCATTTCAGGCTGTCTCAGCTTAAAAAAAACTACCCAGCTATATTAAACTAAATGCTTCCAAACTTTCAGAATGCTCCTTGGAGCTCCAGAGATTTCAGTTTGAATTCCAGCTGTCACTGATTGATAGTATGATTTTATGCACATCATCAAATTCTGTAAGCTTCTCTCCTCATTTGCAAATCGAGGTAATAATATTAACTTTCAGGGCTTTTCTAAGATCTAAATGCTATTCCTTTTGCAGTGTTCCTAGTACAGTGCCTGGAAAATAATAGATGTTCATCATGTATTATAAATTAACTTTTATATTATTAAGTAATATATATTCTTTCTTCACTACCCTACTTCGTTTTCATGTCAAAACATTTTCTGCCTTAAGTTTTATGCATTATATCGTTAATCACCAGGTAGCTTGCCTGTCCCCGACAGGTAAGTTTATCACAGCTCTTCTGAATTCATTTTGATGAATGATGTGGTGACCACTGATCATGGCTGAAGTAGAAGCTGAGGAACAGCACACAAGAGCCAATCTGACCTTCAGGTGGACAGTGAGTTAATGACACTGGCTATTAATTTCACTGGTGTTTGGAGTGAGAGAGGGTGTGTATTTCTCCAGTCACTTTATTAATTTAGCTAAAGAATCAGTACTTTTCTGAAGGTCTATTAAGCCCTTGATATTATGCTAGCTGCTTCTAGCTGACAATGAATAGTCCTGTATGTGGGGAGAAAGTATAATGTTTGTTGAGAGCCTGGAATCTAGAGAATAACTGGATATTAGTTCAAATCTCACTTTGGCCATTTACTGTATCTTTGATCTTAGATATATTAACTGTCTATAATCCTCTATTTCTTCATCTATAATATGGTACTATTAATAGAACTTTTTTCACAGGATTAAAAAAAATTTTAGTGTTTATTTATTTTTGAAAGAGAGAGAAAGAAAGCACGAGTCAGGGAGGGGCAGAAGAGAGGGAGACACAGAATCCAAAGCAGGCAGTCAGTACAGAGCCTGACACAGGGTTCGAACTCACAAACTCTGAGATCATGACCTGAGCCAAAGTTGGACACTTAACTGACTGAGCCACCCAGGTGCCCCAATTCATAGGATTTTCTTTAAGTGATAAAATATGCACTGAGTTACTAACAGCTAACTAAATAAATTTAGCTCTTAACCATGCATAAAACAATTTCTGAGCGCCTACTGTATACCATAGCCATTATAAGCACTGTCTTTACAGAAGTAAGCAAAGCCAAGCCCCTGCCATTTTTGAGCTCACATTCTAGTGGAATTATTAACTGGGAGTGGGCAGATCACTGCTTTGAAAGTCAGGAGTCTTAAATTGGCATAAGACTTCTGCCCAGTGACTGTCCTCTCATGAACCTTCATTTTTTAATCTAAGGAAGAATAAGTTCTACTGGCATATTGCATTCTATTCTGTGGACTCTCACGGACTCTGCCTTGCAATTGGGGATGTGGCCATGGTTGATGGTGCTTCAGCCTTTTCTCTCACCTAGGTTGATAGAAGTTGAACTCTAGATCTCAGGGAATGCAGGTTACTGACTCACAGGAGAATCAGAGCTTTGATATGGCACTTTAGCAGTCAAGAATAACTTTACAGACAGCCATTCATTCACTCCCCAGTCCTTACTGGAATTCTTTGAGCTGAGTAGCACATGTGAGCTATCTGGATCAAACTAGGCTTCCACGACTGGAAGACCAGAGGAGAAGGTGAGTGAAGGATTAATCTGTGTCTAAGGTTAGCAATTATATGTGGCTGATGAAGATAAGCAAGAGGAAAGAAAGAAAGAAAGAAAGAAAGAAAGAAAGAAAGAAAGAGAAAAAGAAAAGAGAAAGAAAGGCAAAAAATGAAAGAAAGAATGAACAAAATAACAAAAGAAAGAAAGAAAGAAGGAAGGAGGAAGGAAGGAAGGAAAGAAGAAGAAAGAGATTGGAAAAAAGGAAGAGAGAAAGAGAGAGAAGGAGGAGGGAAGGGAGGTAGGGAGGAGAGAGGGAGAAAGGAAGGAAGAATGGACAGTGACAAAGGAATAGCAAAGGAAGTAAGGTAAGAGAAAGGAAAGAAAGAGAAGTTGAAAGAAAGCTTAGAACATTAGTGAGAGTTCTGGCAGAAAAGAGGCAGGTGAGGAATGTTTAATTAAAGATCTCCTCAAAAGAGGTAGGCAAAATTAGTATAACCAACAGTGTAGATCCTCAGACCTCTCAGCCTGAAGGAGAAAGGAGAAAAGAATTCAAAGAAAAACATTTTTCTAAAACAATGTGGAAAGAAGGCCAGAGACCAGAAGGAAGTGACCTCTGGAGGAGATGTACACTTCTAGGTCTACTTGATTCTCATGTTTTTTTGTTTTGTTTTGTTTTGTTTTGTTTTGTTTGTTAGTTTTTGTTGTTGCTGTTTTGGTTTGGTTTGGTTTGGTTTCTAATTTCTTCCCAGGTTCGACCTCTAGCTTTTTTTCTGAATTCATTTCAGGAATTTGGAAGGAATCCAATTTTCCTCTTCCCTCCACACACAATGTCTTTGGGACCCTTGGAAAGCAGCAGCAACATTTCCTCCACCTTTCTGCTGAGTGGCATTCCTGGGCTGGAGCACATGCACATCTGGATCTCCATCCCATTGTGCTTCATTTACCTGGTTTCCATCCTGGGCAACTGTACTATCCTTTTTATCATTAAAACAGAGCCCTCACTCCATGAGCCTATGTACCTTTTCCTGTCCATGCTGGCTGTAACTGACCTGGGTCTGTCTCTTTGCACCCTCCCTACAGTGCTAGGTATCTTTTGGATTGGGGCGCGAGATATTGGTCACGATGCCTGTTTTGCCCAGCTCTTTTTCATTCACTGTTTGTCCTTCCTAGAGTCCTCTGTGCTGCTGTCTATGGCCTTTGACCGCTTTGTGGCCATTTGTCGCCCCTTGCACTATGCTTCCATTCTCACCAACACAGTCATTGGCAGGATTGGTCTGGTTTCCCTGGGTCGCAGTGTAGCACTCATTTTCCCACTGCCTTTTATGCTCAAAAGATTCTCCTATTGTGGCTCTGCACTTCTCTCACATTCCTATTGTCTCCATCAAGAAGTAATGAAATTGGCCTGTGCAGACATCAAAGCCAACAGCATCTATGGCATGTTTGTCATTGTTTCAACAGTGGGTGTAGACTCACTGCTCATTCTCTTCTCCTATGTCCTGATCCTGCGTACTGTGCTGTCTATTGCATCCAGGGCTGAGAGATTCAAAGCTCTCAACACCTGTGTTTCCCATATATGTGCTGTGCTTCTTTTCTACACTCCCATGATTGGTTTGTCCATCATCCACCGGTTTGGGAACAAGGCACCTCATCTTGTCCAAGTGATCATGGGCTTTGTGTACCTTCTAGCCCCTCCCCTGATGAACCCCATAGTCTATAGTGTGAAGACCAAACAGATCCGAGATCGTGTGGCCCATGCCTTTTGTTGTTAGCTGGGTCTAGTCTTAGAGGCACTATTTCCTTCAGTATACCCTTATTCCTCTAGCCTTTATAATATCTAATGTGTATGAAGTGGAGGAGACAATTATTTATTTACTCAACAAATACACACAGAAATGATCAAGAAGTCACAGCTCTTACAGACTATCATTCTGGTGGGGGGAAAACACAATGCAGTATGACATGGCAGATTGTATTTTACAAAAATGGCCACAGAGGTATTTCTAATCCTACATTCTCTTCCAGAAATTTGTCATTCCCCCATCAAGAGAGACAGTCTGTTTTTTTTCTTCCCCTCGTAACAGGGTAGGACTTTGTAACAGGTTCAATGAATTGAATGTTGTGGAAGTGATCTTGCAAGACTCTCGAGGCTAGGTCATAAAAGATTATATGTTTTTCATTGGTATATACTTCCCCACACTCATTCTTTCTCCCTCTTTTTTTCCCCTATTTATATATCCACCCCTATCTCACTCAATGCTTGCTTTTTGAACACAGCCACCATACTGAGAAGCTGAGACCACATGGAGAAGCCACATATAGATGTCCCAGACCAAGCTAAAGTCTAAGCCTTAGCTGGAAATTTATCAACTACTAGTGAGTGAACAAATCTTCATATTATTCCAACCCCCGTTTTTCCTGCATTTCCAGGTGATATCCAATAAAATAATCAATCGAACCCAGCCCAAGATGCAGATTTGCAAGCTAAATAACTGTTTGTTTATTTGTTTGTTTGTTTATTAAGACACTAAATTTGGGGGTGGTTTATTATACAGCCATATGTTAACTGTGTTGCTCAAAGTAAAAAAAGAAGTTAATATAGAAGCAAAAAGAGAAATATCTTCTTCCAGGTGGGACAACAGAGTGTCAAGAAAGATTTCCTTGAGTTGATACAGTAGCCAGCCTGACAGGACATATAAGAGTTAGGCAGTCAAACCGGAAAATTATGGTCTAATCTGAAGGAACGGTATGTGCAAAGCTGATGCAGAGGTGAGAGAGAGAACAATATATCCAGAGAAATATCTGAAGTTGTTTTTGTTGTCATTGTTCCTAGCAAGTCAGGAAAAAGTAGAGAAAATTAGGGTGGAAGCAGGGGAAGTGATAAGTAGAAAAAAACTGAGGGATTGAAGATATTGGAAAGGTCAGTGAACCAAAAAGAGATAATTCCTTATACCCTCTTATCTGTCCATTACAATTTTGCCACCACATTGACCTAGAAAAAGAAATTATCTTTTAAGACCTAAATGTGAGACCTGAAACCATAAAAATCCTAGAAGAGAGAACAGGCAATAATTTCTCTGACATCAACCATAGCAACGTTTTTCTAGATATGTCTCCTGAGGCAAAAGAAATAAAAACAAAAATAAACTATTGGGACTATATCAAAATAAAAAGATTGTGCACAGCAGAGAAAGCAATCAACAAAACTAAAAGACACCCTATGGAATGGGAGAAGATATTTGCAAATGACACATATGATAAAGGGTTAGTATCCAAAACATATAAAGAACTGATACAAATCAACAGCCAAAACCCAAATAATCTAGTTAAAAATGGGCAGAAGACATGAATAGACATTTCTCCAAAGAAGACGTACAGATGGCCACAGACACATGAAAAGATGCTCAACATCAGGGAAATACAAATCAAAATTATAACAAGATATCATCTCACACCTGTTGGAATATTTAAAATAAAAAACACAAGGTGGCTCCTGGGTGGCTTAGTTGGTTGGTCACCCAACTCCTGATTTTGGCTCAGGTCATGATCCCAAGGTCATGGGATCAAGCTCCACATTGGGCTCTGCACTGAGCATGGAGCCTTCTTGGGATGCTCTCTCTCTCTCCCTTTACCCCTCTCCCTTGTTCTCACTCTCTCTAAAATAAAAATAATAATAATAATAAGTGAATAAAAAACACCAAAAACTATAAGTGCTGGCAAGGTTGTGAAGAAATAAGAACTCTCTTACACTGCTGGTGGGAATTCAAACTGGTGTAGCCACTTTGTAAAAGAGTATCGAGGTTCCTCAAAAAGTTAAAAGGAAACTACCCTATGATCCAGTAATCACACTACTAGGTATTTACCCAAAAAAGACAAAAGCACTAATTCAAAGGGATACATGCACCCCTGTGTTTATAGCAGCATTATTTACAACAGTCATATTATGTAAACAGCCCAAGTGCCCACCAATAGACAAATGGATAAAGATGTGGTATACATATATATACATATACAATGGAATATTATTCAGCCATAAAAAAGAATGAAATCCTGTCATTTGCAACAACATGAATGGAGCTAGAGTGTATAATGCTAAGCAAAATAGGTCAGAGAAAGACAAATTCCATATGATTTCATTCACAGGCAGAATTTAAGAAATAAAACAAAAGAACAAAGGGGAAAAAAAGAAGAGAGACAAACCAAGAAACAGACTCTTAATTACAGAGAACAAATATGGTTACCAGAGGGAAGGTGGTTGGGGGGCGGTGGGTGAAACAGGTGAAGAGGATTAAGAGGACAGTTATCATGATGAGCAGTGAGTAATGTATTGAATTGCTGAATCACTATATTGTACACTTGAAACTAATACAACACTCTATGTCAACTATATTGGCATTAAAATTAAAAACTTAATTAAAATTATCTTTTGAGTAATGTATGTCAATATAGTATTATTAATTTTGCCTTTGAGGTATCTGTGAGGAAAGCAGGCCAGGTTAAAATGCTGCTAAGGAAGGTTTTGAGCATCTGGAGGAAAGATTGAGGGGGTCATGTTTCTGCACAGTGCAGGGTCAAGAAGGGGAGTGGCAAAGGGCCAAAGACAAAACCTCTACTACAAGGTTTATGTGGAGTCAGTTCTCATTTGAGGTTGGACTTATCTGAGGCTACCTAGCATATCTGACATTTAACTCTTGACAGGTTATGCCTTCTCCCACCAGTGCCTCATTCTGTCTGACATGAGAAAGCTGTTTCTTCAGTGATAAGGTATATGTGAACTTTGGGTGTTACATGTGGAGGATCCAAAGGTACTTATGCAAAACAAATAGAATAAAATAGAGGACGTGTGTGAGTGTCTTGGGTGTCTGCGTACATGCAAAACTTCAGGAAAACCATACAGCCACAGCAAATTCCAAAGCATGCATACAGCTCTACAGCTGGAATCTGTATCTATGCTGTGTACTTGCAATTTTAGTCCTCATATGGGAGTCATGTTTTCTTATATCTTATAGCAAATTTAAAAGTTTTTGTGATACATTAGAAAGTATACTACACTTGGAGTCAGGTTTAGAAAGTTCTACGTTCTGTGTGACTTAGGAAAATTATTTTCCTTATATGAGCTCAATTTTCAATTAAAATGAATCTAACAGTAACAATGCCTAACCCAAAAGGATCTCTACACAATTTAAATATATGATATATATGAAAGTTTCAAATAAAATTATTAGCATGTTTTTCAGCTCACAATAAACTTTAGTTACTTTCATTCTTTTTTTTAAATTTTTTAATGTTTATTTTTGAGAGAGAGACAGTGTGAGCCAGGGAGGGGCAGAGAGAGAGGGAGACATAGAATCCAAAGACTCCAGGCTCTGAGCTGCCAGCACAGAGCCTGATGCAGGGTTCAAAGCCTCGAACCAGGAGATCATGACCTGAGCCGAACACAGTAAAATATATCATGGAAAATTTGTTATAAGGAAAAGAGGGAGCCCTGGAATGGCCCTGAGGGGATGGAGAACCATGGATAATATTCCAGAGGGGCTGACTTAGCTGTCTTAAAGAACACGCAGAAGTTAGATGGGCCAAAATTGTGTGGGTGGAGGAGTATTCCCCCATTCCATAAATAACATTGAATGTGCTATTTTCCAGGCATAGTTTCCACTTTAGGAAGCTAGTAGACAAAACAACAAAAGACTATGCTTTTAGGGGCGCCTGGGTGGCGCAGTCGGTTAAGCGTCCGACTTCAGCCAGGTCAAGATCTCGCGGTCTGTGAGTTCGAGCCCTGCGTCAGGCTCTGGGCTGATGGCTCGGAGCCTGGAGCCTGTTTCCGATTCTGTGTCTCCCTCTCTCTCTGCCCCTCCCCCGTTCATGCTCTGTCTCTCTCTGTCCCAAAAATAAATAAAAAAACTTTGAAAAAAAAAAAAAAAAAAGATTATGCTTTTAACTTACATTTTGGTGGGAGAGACAGACAATAGAAAAGTAAGTGATTAATTATTTAAGACAGTGCTAAATGTCCAGGTAGTCTGTGGGCAGGGAAGACCTTTATAATAAGGAATTTTCAAAAAAAAATTAAAGGAAGGGGATTATATTTTATATTTATATAAATGTGGACTTATTTCTAGAGCATGTATTATAAGTCCTGAAGGGTGAATGGGGCAATAGCTGAAACATCAGCAATGTTCTGGTCTCAAGACTGTCAAACCCAATAGCATTATGAGATGCACAGCCCCGTGATCTCCCAGAGGACAGTTAAAATACAGCACCTGCTGTAACTCCCTGACATTCCTTAAAACCACACACACTCCCTTTATGCCTTCACGTAAAACCAGATGTATGTTTGGTTAATGTCTAAGGCCCTTTGTGCTCCCTCTCATGCTTTGAGGCTCTTTGATGTTTATACCTAATAAAACATAAAATAAAGACTATGTGCAGACCCCAGCTGCTGCTGTTCTCTCACAGAGGCAGGCTGCATGTCCACTCAGTCTGGTGTCTGAGAACCTTTTCTTCAGTGCACAGCCACACATAAAATTTATTAAAATGTTTATATTTATATTTAAATACAAAAAGGCAGAGAATTTTAAAGGGTCTACGATGGAAATAAATTAGAGTATTCTAAGAATAGCAAAAGGACCAGTGTGCCTAGAGCTATGTGAGCAAGAAACTACACTAGCTGTTGGAATTAGCAAGTAATTGATATTAAAGACAGAAGAGAGGACAGCTAAACAAAGCTGATATTTCAAGGTCACTGTCAGAAGAAGTTCTCCTTGATATAGGAAGTAAAAACATAACTGACCAGCCATGACCATGAGAAGAGGTTAGCAATGGTCTGAGGAACTGAGGATCAAGCATTTTGTATCCAAGGTCATAACTGCTAAACTTTGCAGTGAATCTAACCCAGACCTGGTAGGAACAGGGAGGAGAAGAATTGCACCTTCCTTTGAAAATCCTGAGGCCCAAACTTCTCTGATAACGAGGCAGTAATTGTAGCAGGCCCTGGGGCTGCCATCAAGCTTGGATGACAGCCTTTATGCATCAAGTGTAGAACCAACCTCATTCATTCATTCATTCATTCATTATTTAATACTTAATGATTGACTTTTTTGAAAGTTACTGGGAATAAATTGGTGAACAAGGCATATCTTCCACCTTAAAGGAGTTTATAGTCTGGTGGAGATACCTGAAATAGTTTAGGATGATCTACAAATTAAGTCCTGAAGTTCAGGTTGAAGTTATCCAGTTGGAAATGAGGAAAAACAGCTTACTACATAAAGCAAGTATTTTGTGAAAAAGCCAAGAGATGACAAAAAGTGTGATTTGTTGAGAAACTATAAATAATTCCTTTGAAGATCTATTCAAGTGATAGAGCGGGAGGAGGAGTCTATCTTGAGATGCAGGCTGGAATACACAGGGATCAGAACTTAATGACTGCAGGTTTACTAGTTCATGCACCCAGTATCCCCTGAGCAGCTACTCTATACCAGACTGTGAACAGAACAGACAAAAACACTGCCCTCTAGAGTCTTAGATTTTACTAGGTGTGGGCAAACAATAAACATGAGAAATAAATAAAAGACATAGTAATGTTAGATGGTGAAAAGCGCTGTGGAGAAAAATTAAAGTAGGAAAGGGGTAAAGGCTATATTCAGAAAGGTTGTCACTGTTGACTATATTTGATGGTCAAGAAAAGCCTCACTGAGAAGCGTTATTTCAAGAATGTGAGGAAATAGCACATGGACATCTTTGGGAAAAGGATTCAAATTATAAAGAAGAGCATGTAAAAAATGCTGCAGTAAACACAGAGGTACATATATCTTTCTGAATTAGTCTTCTCATTTTATTTGGGTAAATACCCAGTGGTGGAATTATTGAATCATATGGTATTTCTATTTCTAATTTTTTGAGGAAACTCCATACTATTTTCCACAGTAGTCAAGATATAGATGCAACCCAAGCATTCATCAATAGGTGAATGGATAAAAAAGATGTGGTAAATATTTGAATATTATTCAGTCACAAAAAAGAGTAAGTTGTGTCATTTGCAATGACATGGATGAACTTAAAGAGTATTACGCTAAATGAAATAAGTCAGACAGAGAAAGACAAATACCAGATGATTTCATTTATATGTGGAATCTAAAAAACAAAATAAATGAGTAAACAGACAGATAAAAAGCAGAATCAGACCTATAGATACAGAAAACAAACTAATAATTGCCAGAGGAGACAGGGCAGAGTGATGGGAAAAAAGCATGGAGGGAAGTGGGAGACACAAGCTTTCAATTACAGAATAAATAAATAACAGGAATAAGAGTACAGCATAAGGTATATAGTCAATGATATTATAATAGCATTGTGTGGTGAGAGATGGTAGCTACACTTGTGGTGAGTGCAGCACAATATATAAACTTGTTGGATCACTATGTTGTACACCTGAAATTAACATTGTGTGTTGGGGCACCTGGGTGGCTCAGTCGCTCGCTTAAGCATCCAACTTCGGTTCAGGTCATGATCTCACCGTTTGTGAGTTTGAGCCCCATGTCGGGCTCTGTGGTGACAGCTCAGAGCCTGCAGCCTGCTTGGAATTCTGTGTGTGTCTCTCTATCCCTCCTCTGCTCATGTTCTGTCTCCCTCTCTCTCAAAAATAAATAAACATTAAATTTTTTTAAAAACTTAAAAAAACACATTGTGTGTCAACTATCCTCCAATTTCTTTTTTTAATTGGCAAAAAAAAAAAAAAGGCTCAGAGAGCAAGACTGGACAGTAGGAGAAGAGTTAGAAGAGACACACTAACTCAGGTAGGAGATAATATTATTAGATGTAAGGTAGTACCAATAGAGATGGAGACATGTGGACAAATTTGGAACATATTTAGAAGGTACAGTTGATAGGATGTTTTCAGTTTTGGATATAGAACCCTGTGAGAAAGGAGAGGCCTAGAAATCTAATTTGGAGCAATGGTATATACAGTTAGGGAAAACTATACAATGGGTATCAACTTTCTTGGCAAATATTATGTACACAAGACAGTATTAACTATAGTCACCATGGCATATACTAGATCTCTGGAGAGTACAAAGGTTCAGTTATATGGGATGAATAAGCTCTGGAGAACTAATGCTACTCTTCTCACTAAATTATTTCAGTTTAGTTTTATTCTTTTATTTTTAAAACATGTGTTATTTATGTTAATATGCAATGGGCTTATTGTTATTTTATTTTATTTTATTTTTTAAATTTTAATGTTTATTTTTGAGAAAGAGGGAGACAGGGCGCAAGTGGGAGAGGGGCAGAGAGAGAAGGAGACGCAGAATCCGAAGCAGGCTCCAGGCTCTGAGCTGTCAGCACAGAGCATGATGTGGGGCTCGAACTCACTAACCACGAGATCATGACTTGAGCCGAAGTTGCACACTTAACCAACAGCCACCCACGTGCCCCTTATTATTGTTATTTTAATGAATTAATACGTAAGTAACATGACCCAGTTTTAATCTCTAATATAGTAAATATCAATAGAAATAATGCCCCATAAATAAATGATCTGTGGGGTTCTCAATAATTGTTAAAGAGTTTAAAGGAATCTTAAGGCCAAAATATTTCAGAATTTCTCTAACAGATGTTTCTTTTATTATGATATAAAAATAATGAAGTAATAAAAGAATACAATCTCCTCTATATCTTATTAACAAAAGTCACTTCTTGGTATTTTGAAGTTTTCCAGAAAGGAGTAGATCTTTCCCTGGAAATTCACATATATATTATAGAAGTTTTATTAAGCACTAATTTCAGACACCAAGAATGACCATGTACATTATTTCATTCTGTGATGTCTTTTTCATAACACATATGGAATGTGTATACTTTCTATGCATCTGGTATTGTTTTATACAAGGCATAGACCCTCTTCATTTTCTCATATGTCGATAGTATGGATTTGACAGTGAGACCTCCTAGGCAAAGAGAAAAACAAATGCAGAGACTCTCAAAGATACCAGCCTCCCCAGTCTAATAGAATTGAAACTGAACTTTTATCTCTATTTCTTGACATATTTACTTAGATAAATGCAATAGCTTAATGTCTGTTCTTCTTGTCTCTCTCTCTCTTCCTGCTACCGTTTTTTAAATGCAAATCTGCTTACCATTCTGCTTATAACCTTAACAACTTCTCTTATTAGAAAAATTAATACTATTTTATGAAGCCTATGGATTTTGCCTTTACTTATTTACCAGACACTGTACATTATATTTTCCTCCCTCCGTATTCCACTAAAGAAATGGATGTAGGGATGAAGAATATAGCAGATTTGTAGAACTGAGATAAGTCCCAGATAGTGGTAGCAGAAAGAATAAAAAGTGTGGCAGAAGACTAGACTGTGAGTTAGGCATAGAGTTAGCTGAGAAGGTATACACAGGCCAAACCAAAGAATAGAAATTGTATCTTTAGAGTAAAGGGAAACCAATGAAGAATTTACCCAGGGAAGTAACATAATCATATTTGCATTTTAAGATACTCAGCAGGGCTATGATATAAAGAATGCATTAGGGAAGGGTTGATAAAGGAAAAGCAAGTAAGAAGTGTTGCAGAAGTCCAAGTAAGAAATCATCGAGCACCATGGTACAACTGGCAAGAAGAGTGAATAGTATCATGAGATATATAGAAGAAAGAAATTTCGTGACTTGGAGTTTTCATGATTTGGTATTTATTGTGTGTGTGGTTTTAACAATAGTCAGGAAGGAATGAAGATCACTTCCTGGTTTGACTTCTGAAGAATCAAGTGTATGAGAGTTCTATTTAATGAGATAAAGAATACTTTATAAGGAACAGGCTTAAAGGGAGGAATTAATTAATTGCATTTTGAAGATATTGAGCTCCAGTTGCCTATGTAACACAGAGAGTGTATAGTGGTTAAGAACTCAAGCTCAGGAATAGGTCAGCCTGAGATGAATCCAGATTATATTCAGATTACTAGTTACGTATCCAGAAAAGTTTTTGTTGTTGTTTTTTTACCGCTATAAGCTCCTACTTTCTCATCTGGCAAACAGGGATAAATAATACCTCCTAATGGGTTAATAGAGGAATAAATGTAATAAGGTACCATATATTATGTAAAGCATTTGGTACAATATATGGCACTTAGTAAATGGTTAATAATTGTGAAGTATTATTATCATTATTCTCATTAAAAAGTGTAGTCAATTAGGCATTTGGAGCTTGGAAAAGAAGTCCATGGTGTGGAAATAAATTCATGACCTGGAATCATATTTTAAACCTATAATAGGGCAAGACTACTCCCTCACCTATCTCTCTCAAAGAAAACTTAGAATTGGAGTCATAAACTCAAATCCCTGTGGAGGCCGTTCAGTAAAGTCAAGGAGTGAAGAAAAATTGTGGAACATGAATAGCAAGTGGTAGGGTATGATCTGTGGCAAACCATATCTTAGTTCAATTTTTGAACAATCCACAGTTACATGAATGAAATAAACCATTATTCTACAAGCTCTGTCCTGTTGATGACCACTTTGCACATCTGGCCTATCAGTATCCCCAAACAGCCAATTTCTTTCAATTTGTTCTTTTTCCTTTTTATCCTGGAAGACATAGCATAAAAAGCTTTAGAACAAAGGAAGTGGCTCCAAAGAGACTGGAGCCCAGTCCTCATGTCTGCAATTTTAGTAATCACTCAATTTCTCCAGAAAGAAATTCAGGCTTCCCAACACCTTGACTTTAGGTCAGTAAAACTCTTATCGGACCTCTAACCTGTAGAATTGTAAGATAATAAATTTGTGTTGTTGTAAGCCATTAGGTTTATGATGATTGTTATGCAGCAATAAAAAACTAATACAGCATCCTGACATACAACATACCATAAGCAAAGGATTAGGTGTAAGTAACAGTGTGAGATCTATATTACATTGTTGGAGTGCAAGCCAGAGAATTAACAGAAAAAGTAGTAGATAAAAGCAGGTATTGAATAATGGAAAACCTTTGTGCAAATATGGAGCCTCACCACTACCTTGTAACTTATTGGACATCTCTTGAAGGATTTTAAGTGTGGTGACATTTATATTTTAAAAAGATCCTTTAAACAGTTAATCTCAACGTACAAGATTATAGGTTAATCCAAAGGAAATTTTAAATCTGAACTAGGAAAGCTTCAGGGGGAATCAATGAGTGAAAAAAAATATTTGAGATATCTTAATACGGGAGGATCTTCACAGTTTGATGAATAAACCTGGTTTAAAATATATATTTACTTCCATGTCTGCAACCAAGTATTACTGTCTTGCAAATGAGGGCAATGCTACCTATTTTTTTAAACCACTTTATTGACGTATGATTGACATACAAAAAGCTATACATATTTAATGTGCACAGCTTGGTGAGTTTAAGATGCAGCTGTTTTTTTGTTTTTGTTTTTGTTTTGTGGGGTTTTTTTTGTTCTTTTAAATTTACATCCAAGTTATTTAGCATATAGTGCAACAATGATTTCAGGAGTAGATTCTTTAATGCCCCTTACCCTTTTAGCCCATCCCCCACTCCCACAACCCATCCAGCAACCCTCTGTTTGTTCTCCATATTTAAGATTCTCTTATGTTTTGTCCCCCTTCCTGTGTTTATATTATTTTTGCTTCCCTTCCCTTATGTTCATCTGTTTTGTATCTTAAATTCCACATATGAGTAAAGTCATATGATATTTGTCTTTCTCTGACTAATTTCGCTAAGCATAATACCCTCTAGTTCCATGCACGTAGTTGTAAATGGCAAGATTTCATACGTTTGATAGTCAAGTAATACTCCATTGTTTATATACACCACCTCTTCTTTATCCATTCATCAGTCGATGGACATTTGGGCTCTTTCCATACTTGGCTATTGTTGATAGTGCTGCTATAAACTTTGGGATACATGTGCCCCTTCAAAACAACATATCTGTATCCCTTGGATAAATACCTGGTAGTGCAATGATCCATCAGGGTCATAGAGTAGTTCTATTCTTTAATTTTGTGAGGAACCTCCATACTGTTTTCCAGAGTGGCTGTACCAGTTTGCATTCCCATCAGAGTGCAAAAGAGATCCTCTTTCTCCACATCCTCACCAACATCTATTGCTGCGTGAGTTGTTAATGTTAGCCATTCTGACAGGTGTGAGGTGGTATCTCATTGTGGTTTTGATTTGTATTCCCTGATGAGGAGTGATGTTGAGCATTTCATCATGTGTCAGTTGGCCATCTAGATGTCTTCTTTGGAGAAGTGTCTATTCATGTCTTTTGCCCATTTCTTCACTGTATTCTTTGTTTTTTGGGTGTTGAGTTTGATAAGTTCTTTATAGATTTTGGATACTAACCCTTTATCTGATATGTCGTTTGCAGATATCTTTTCCCATTCTGTCAGTTGTCTTTTAGTTTTGCTGATTTTTTCCTTCACTGTGCAAAAGCTTTTTATTTTGATGAGGTCCCAGTAGTTCATTTTTGCTTTTGTTTTCCTCACCTCTGGAGACATGTTGAGTGAGAAGTTGCTGCGGCCAAGGTCAAAGAGGTTTTTGCCTGCTTTCTCCTTGAGGATTTTGGTGGCTTCCTGTCTTATGTTTAGGCCTTTCATCCATTTTGAATTTATTTTGGTGTATGGTGTAAAAAAGTGGTCCAGGTTCATTCTTCTGCATGTCGCTGTCCAGTTTTCCCAGCACCACTTGCTGAAGAGACTATCTTCATTCCATTGGATATTCTTTCCTGTTTTGTCAAAGATTAGTTGGCCATATGTTTGTGGGTCCATTTCTGGGTTCTCTATTCTGTTCCATTGATCTGAGTGTCTGTTTTTGTGCCAGTACCACACTGTCTTGATGATTACAGCTTTGTAATACAGCTTGAAGTCTAGGATTGTGATGCCTCCAGCTTTGGTTTTCTTTTTCAAGATTGCTTTGGCTATTCGGAGTCTTTTCTGGTTCCATACAAATTTTAAGATCATTTGTTCTAGCTCTGTGAAGAATGCTGGCGTTATTTTGATGGATATTGCATTCAATATATAGATTGCTTTGGGTAGTGCAATGCTACCTTTCTAATCATGGCAGATGAACAGTATCCTAGCTTCCTATTTCAACATGCCTGTCTTTGTATTTTATTATTTTATTTTATTTTTATTTTTATTTTCAAGAGAGAAAGAGTGCATGTAAGTGAACATGGGAGGGGCAGAGAGAGAGAGAGAGAGGGAGAGAGAATGCGAGTGGGGGAGGGGCAGAGGGAGAGGGAGAGAGAGAATCCCACGTAGGCTTCATGCCTAGCACAAGGCCCAATGTGGAGTTTGATCTCACAAGCATGACCTGAGCCAAAATCTGGAGTCAGACACTGAACTGACTAAGCCACCCAGGAGCACCTCAACATGTCTGTCTTTGAATATTCAGTCACATATGTATGCACCTTCATTGTTTAGTGGAATATGCAAACTTCTTATAAATTATATTAATTTTATAACAATAACAAAAAGCAACTTAAATGATTTAGCTTTTCTCTGCCCATTCCCAGAATCACTTCACTGTAGGATTATTCACGCAATCTCCTGTTGATCCCTTCTTCATCTCTCTCAATATTAATCCATGTTGCTCTGCATTCGGATATGCCATTCATAACATTTGATTTATTGTGTTAGCTGTTTGTTGTAGAGATTAAATTATCTCCCATTTATCCTCTGGATTTAGACTTTTCAAGGCTTTCCTAAATACTCCAAAATCTGGTTCATTCACACTATTCAAAATTATCCCTCACTATTTGCCAAATTGTACTCTTCATTGTGGTCAGACTAATATCCCTCATAGCTGCTATGTGCCTTACTTGTTTAGTTACCCTTGATAGTATAGTGTGTATTGTAAATATACAAATTTAATAAATGCTGCTTGAATAATAATCTCAATCTGTCTAATTTTATCCACTGTTTCAGGTGTGACTATAACCCAACTGCTCCGTTATATAGTGTTTTGTTTCAACTGCTCAAAATATTAATCATTTGTGAATCATATCATATATCACCTGATTATCTCACCTTTCCTGTTGAATATTGTTTTCCTGACACTATTGTAAATTCTGTATTGCATAGCTTTTCACTCTCCACAGTCCTCCACTAGATAGTGACCACTGTGGCACTGAAATAGGTGCCAATTAATACTTACCGGTTGATAATTTATTACTTCAATATTCAAACTTTTTTATCTCCTACATATGTTAAACAACTTTCTCAAGACCTTTTACCAGATTTGTCTAGTTTTTGCACAATACATAATGGGGTTCATTACAGGTGGCAACAACAAGAATATATCTGTAACAAAAATTATAACTAGCAGGCTTTTGTGTTTGGCAAAGTGGTGCATGGCAGCCAGGGTGATGATGGGTACATAGAAAACGAGCACAGCACAGATGTGGGAGACACAGGTATTGAGGGCCTTGAGTCTCTCTGATAGAGATGCAATGCTGAGTACAGTCTTCAAGATCAGAAAATATGACAGAAAAATTAATGCCAAGTCCAGCATAGTACAGAGAGCAACAAAGCCATAGATAACATTGATCTTGTTGTCAGAGCAGGCCAGCTTCATGGTATCCTGATGCAGACAGTTTGAGTGAGAAAAGAGATTCTTCTGATAATATTTTAGTCTCCTTAGAGTGAAAGGGAATGGAAGCACTAAGAGAATGCTCCTGGTGGCTAAGATCAGTCCCATATTAGCAACTCTGTTGCTAGCAAGGAGAGAACTGTATCTCAGGGGATTGTGAAAGGCAAGAAAGTGATCCAAAGACATAACTAGAAGCACTGAGGATTCCATGACAGTGAATCCATGGATGAAGAATTCTTGAGCAAAGCAGACATTGGGTGAAATTCCCATGGAATTGAACAAGAAGATTCTCAGCATGGTAGGAAGGGAGGAAGATGAACGGCCCAAGTCAGAGATGGCCGACAGAGCAAGGAAATAATACGTGGGCTCATGAGTTGAGGGCTGTGTCTTAATGATGAAGAGAATGGTGCTGTTGCCTATGATGGCAACCAGGTACATGAGGCAAATGGGAATGGAGATCCAGATGTGGGCATGTTCCAGTCCTGGGATTCCAATCCGAAGAAAAAGCTGGACCTCAGAATTATTCAGAGCAGACATGATGCATGGGAATATGAGCTTTTTAACCAGATCTTAAATCACATAAATAAAAAGCAGCCACACTTTTGGATAAAATTCAGTGTTGTGGGAATAAACAGTTCTTTTATATGCTATTCTCAGAAACACATTTTGCATGTTAATAAAATGCAATTTTCAACATTTATCAAAAGTCCTTAAACATGTTTATATTCTCCAATATAGGAATTTCACTTATAACAAGTTATCCTATGATGGTGGTTTTGCAACACTTTTAGCCAAATATAAAATTATCAAATTTTATATCAAAAGCCAAATATCAAAACAGAGCTTCTTTGATTGAGTCAGTGATAGGTATTCAGAATCTTTCCCACTGTTTTTCCACATGATACTCAGTAGTTCTTTCATTGGCTTTATAATAATATCCTTGATTTCATGTAGAAAAGTTTAAAAATAATAGTCTAAGAAAATAATCAGATATCCCTGAAAACATCTATACTATAGTAAATATTAAATGCTAGAAAATAAATTTATAGATTAATTTAAGTCTTAAACTTATGAGGTAGGTACTTACTATACACATTTTTGCATGAGTATAAACACTGACCTCGGTTCAATAAACCACTGACAAGCTAATGTAAAATATTAACATTGATTATCCAGTGGTTTCCAGAAGAAGGAGTGGGAGAATGAAGCATGGATACACCCCTGGGAGTTATGTATATTTACTTCCTTCTTGTTTGTACTCCTACATGCAATGAAATGGTTCCTAGCTGGCATCTATGCACCATACTTCAGGTTACCATGTTATTAATCTAAGGGAAAGTGTTGAAGCTGTATAGTACTGAAATTATCTTCTAATGAAGAAGAAGATGAAATTATCTTCTATTTTATCTGTATCACTGAATTAGTCAAAGAAATTCCAAATGAAAAAAAAATCCAATCACTCAGTTTCTCCTTGTAAGGTAAAAGTTCTAAATCTATTTACATTTTTTTTGAGAGACAGAGAGAGGGAGACTCCACATGCACAAGTCGAGGAGGAAGAGAGAGAGAGGGAGAGAAAGAATCTTAACCAGGCTCCTCTGCTGTGGGCTAGACCTCATGACAGTGAGATCACGATCTGATCTGAAATCAAGAGTCAGAGGCTTAACCAACTGAGCCACTTGGGTGTGGCTCGGAGGCATAATCAACTGAGCCACCTGGGTGTCCTTAAGTCCACCACATATTAAACTAAACCCTGATCTTATCATTAGATTCTCCATTAAAGGGTTCGCAAATTATATTTTCCAAGGTAAAATATACAATCTTTCAACTTATTATGAATTTGTTGAGCTTTTTGCAAAAAAATGGCACACTCCAAAATGAAGTGTTTACTCCAAAATGAAGAATTTAGAGTTTACATAAGATGCTAACCTCACTCCACAATTTTTTATAAGGTCAAATGGCAATAGAAGAAAAATCAATCTTCAATGGAAAATATAGGGGACACCAGAAACTTGGGGGCTCCTCTAAATTGAGCCTTGGTTATAAATTAATATCATACTTTGTAATTCTGTAGAAGATAACTACAAAAAACATAATAAATAACAAGCAGCCCTCTCCCCATACATTTGATATTTTCTGGGTTCTCTCTATGCAGATCTGTTTTGCCAGCTTGTAAATCGAGTGCAAATCCTAGACTGGAAGCTCCTAAACAGTTTGATACATCTTAGGTGTCTCTCACCAGGGCAGCAAGCCTAATGCCAAGCCCAGAGAGTGTTTATTTTGAAGATGGTAGTAGATTCTCAAATACCATGAAAATCATTCTTTATGTATTCTGTCAGACTGCCTATTCAGCAGATTTTGTTCTGACTTCTCTTCCTTGAGAATCATAAGAAAAGTTCTCATTTCCAAAAACACTTAATTATTTTTCTCTTTGGCTGAGGGTCATTGACCTAGGTCTTTCAGGAAATGCTTCTGTTGGTCATCCTTTACCATGATAGTTTCTACGCCACTTTATAACATGCTGTTTGCATGTATCCCTACCCAGTCCAACCCCACCATCACTATATACACTGACTACTAAATACTGAAAGGCACAGAAGAGATTTATTCTCATGTATCTGTCATCAGCATAGTTTCTGGAACATAAAAGGCTCTCAGCAAAATAGCTAAGACTAAATGTGAGTGGGAAAAAATTAAGATATATAGCATAATTTCTTAATGCCTTTTCCTTTTCTTCTCTAATAGTCACTAAGGGATATTTGTGCTTACTCTGCTTATCTACATTCTCAAGGGTAAACTCATTCTTACTCAGAGTATGCTTTTAGACATGGAGTCTGAACCTCAGGAAAAATGGGTCATGATAGTAAATGAGATCACCCAGGAAAAATGTACAAAATACAAAATTTAAGTCTCAGAACCCTGAGGAGAGGAAGGTTGCTGACAGCATCTTGTCCAAGAATACCCAGAGATCTGGGAGAAAAACTGGGAAAGTGGGTTGTGGTTGGTGTCAGAGGAGGAGAGTATTTCAGGGATAATAGTCATTATATCAAACATTGCTCAGACCTCTTAGAATTTCCATTTTTAAGGTAAGAAATAAGCCATCAGATCTGATGCAATATAATCCAGGTATGAATCTCAGCTCGGTGACTTACCATCTGTGTAAATCTGGGTTAGCTGCTTAGGCCTCCAAGCAGATGTATACACTCTTCTATAAAATTTTATAAATACGGTATCTAAAATAGTTATTATATATCTATTATAACTATGTATATAA
Organism: Panthera tigris; assembly: GCF_018350195.1. Taxonomy (NCBI): domain Eukaryota; kingdom Metazoa; phylum Chordata; class Mammalia; order Carnivora; family Felidae; genus Panthera; species Panthera tigris. The sequence continues at coordinate 60,319,380 of NC_056669.1, read as the reverse complement.
AATATTCTGATATAGTCTTTAACATATGAAGGTAATCAATAAATACCAACTACAAATAATTATTTTGACAAAATGTCCTAACCAATTCTTCCACACAAGTCCTAAACTGGCTGAAGAGAATTTTTTTCTATTTTAATTGACAATAAGGTTTACTTTTATTTGTGATATGATTAAGTAAATGACACCCCCTTAATACTAGAGTTAATAAAATCCTTTCTCAACTTCAGAACATGCAATCCCATCCACACTTCATTTATACACACATACACACACACACACACACACACACCACTTCCTTCTCCTTCAATAGTCATTTCTTCAACTATAAACTATTTAACAAAGCCCTAGCTTTAAGCTTACAAATAGATTTTTAGTTACTTGCACTTACCAAAACTAAATGCTCAACATGTCTTTGAAAATTAAAAACAAGAACTCTCAACTTTGACTTCCGCTGTATCTAGATGTACCTACTTCTACTTCTTTCTGGGGTACAGACCCTAGGGAGGAATAGAAAAACACCCTGCTCTCTGATATCTCCCAGTAAACTTACATGGAAAGGGGTGGGCCTAGTATATTAGCTCTTTGGTACCCAAGAACTCCAATAGGAGCTAGAGAGAAATTGTGAGGCAAAACAATTAGAGACCTATTCAAGTGAGAGGTAAATGCTAGTAGTCACACTGATAGAGAAAGCCTGATATGTGGCGTTCATAGCAATTGGGCAATACAGTTTAAAGAACAAGTTATTTGTAATAAAAATATTTTAGTTTGACCGCACCACTTCACTTTTTTCACTTCAGTTTAATCATTCACAAAATGGAGATAATAACACATAAGTATCAAATATTTATAAAAGCACTTTACAAGCTATAAAATTATTTACCAGTTATTCCATTTATTTCCTTGATCCATTTTTAGTAAATGTCATTAGCTGAGCATCCAAATAGGCATTTCCTGCCATTCCCTGTTAGATTTCCAACCAGGTATCCCAAAATTTAATGCCTCCTACATTATATATTGAATTTAGAAGAAGCTATTTGAAAGCTATCTCTTGTATTTTATTCATATCTTTCTAATTTTTTGTTTTCTTTTTTGTCATATATTTCTAATTTTTATGCAGGTCCTGTAGTGTTTTAATTCATAAATTAAATAATAATTACTCAAGGATATGAAGCAATAGTAAATTTGATGATAATTTAAGTATAAAGAAGATATATTTATAATAATTAGCATATGTGTATCTGGGAACAAAGATGTTAAAAGTAAGAGTGGCCCCACTTACCATCACTTCCAGTGACTTACTTAGGAATTTTGCTTTCCATTCCTATAGTTTAGACTCTGTTGGGCTGGAGGTCTTCCCAGAGTGGGGGACACAGCAAGAATACAATTAAAATTTAAGTTGCAGCTCTTACCTAGGAACTTTGATCTTCTCAAGTCCAAAAGCCAGAGGACAGGAAAAGAAGTCACTAACCTGGTAGGTGTAATTAATCCCTAATCAGGAAAATATAGGGATTCTGCCTAACAGTGGGGGGATGGAAGAAAATGTTCAGCACCCAGAAGTCTGCCAAATTTTGATGATGAATGAACAAGTGCAGCAGTTATACCCTGAGAAGAGCATGGTATCCAGAGATTCATACTTTTTGGGAAGAAGGATCTGGGTCACCCGCCATGAAATCCACCTAGACACTAAAGGCACTAGCTGAAGGTGAGGGGAATTTAGAATGCATGGTAGAGGTGGAAAATGATAAGATAAGTTGAGGCTTCAAGAATACTGCAGTGAGTGGGTCTGTTGTAGTTCATTCTCTATCCTTCTATATTTATGTTTCCTCAGGCAAAGGAACCAACCTAAACAATGGAGGGGCTATTCCCAGACTGGATGAAGCAGTTGGATATAAGTGGTGCTAGAGCAGACTCTAATAAATTCAGTCTGCACTATTGCAGAGCTGAGTCCTGGCTGCTATTGGAATATAGCTGAGTCCTTCTGGATTTTTCTTTAATTCTATTTTTTAAAGTTTATTTATTTATTTATTTTTGAGAGAGAGAGAGAGAGAGAGAGAGAGAAGAGAACATGAGCAGGGGAGGGACAAAGAGAGGGAGAGAGAGACTCTCAAGCAGGCTCTGTGATGTCAACATAGAGCCCAACGTGGGGCTCAAACTCATAGACAGTGAGATCATGACCTGAATGAAATCAAGAGCCAGACGCTTAACCAACTGGGCCACCCAGGTGCCCCTGGGATTTTTCTGATCCAAATGAAGCTACCTCACCCAAGTTACACTCCTGGTTGGTGGAGCAGATCTCATTCAGTGACCTATTGATGCAGGAGTACATAAATCTTGCCTCTTTGCCTCAATCTGGGATAACTCTGAAGGGCTATTCCAGTTCCAGAGTTTTCTGTAGGATTGGCAGAACTATCCATTACAACTGCCTTTCATATCAAATTATCTATCTAACCAGTCAAGATTCCTCCACACTCCTACAGACATTTTTACTGAAAGTCCATACACACACACACACACACACACACACACACACACACACACACAAAGACAGAGACAGAGAGAGAAAGAGACAAAAAAGATATCCTTCATGTTAATCTTCATCTTAGAGTCCATTCTTGAATGAATCCTACTTTAATACATTCAAATGTTGGCTATTTGGGGCCTTTTCTTGTTCCATACAAATTTTAGCATGGTTTGTTCTAGCTCTGTGAAGAATGCTAGTGTTATTTTGATAGGGGTTGCATTGAATATGTAGATTGCTTTGGGTAGTATTGACATTTTAACAATGTTTGTTCTTCCAAACCATGAGCATGGAATGTTTTTCCATTTTGTGTATGTATGTGTCTTCTTCAATTTCTTTCATAAGCTTTCTATAGTTTTCAGTGTATAGATTTTTCACCTCCTTGGTTAGGTTTATTCCTACATATTTTACAGTTTTTGGTGCAATTGTAAATGGGATCAATTCCTTGATATCTCTTTCTGATGGTTCATTATTGGTGTATAGAATGCAGCTGATGTCTGTACATTGATTTTATATTCTGCAACTTTGCTGAATTCCTGGATCAGCTATAGCAGTTTTTTGGTGGAGTCTTTGGGTTTTCCATGTAGAGTATCATGGTGTTCGCAAAAAGTGAGAGTTTGACCTCCTCCTTGCCAATTTTTATGCCATTTATTTATTTGTCAAAGCAATCCTGAAAAAGAAAACCAAAGCTGGAGGCATCAAAATCCCGGACTTCAAGCTGTATTACAAAGCTGTAATTATCAAGATAGTATGGTACTGGCACAAAAACAGACACAGAGAACAATGGAACAGAATAGAAAACCCAGAAATGGACCCACAAATGTATGGCTGATGAATCTTTGACAAAGCAGGAAAGAATATACAATGGAATAAAGACAGTCTCTTCAGCAAGTGGTGCTGGGAGAACTGGACAGCGACATGCAGAAGAATGAACCTGGACCACTTTCTTACACCATACACCAAAATAAATTCAAAATGGATGAAAGGCCTAAACGTAAGACAGGAAACCATCAAAATCCTTAAGGAGAAAGCAGCAATAATCTCTTTGACCTCAGCTGCAGCAACTTCTTACTTGACATGTCTTCAGAGGCAAAGGAACCAAAAGCAAAAATGAACTATTGGGACCTCATCGAGATAAAAAGCTTCTGCACAGCAAAGGAAACAATCAGCAAAACTAAAAGGCAACCAACATATTGGGAGAAGATATTTTCAAATGACGTATCAGATAAAGGGTTAGTATCCAAAATCCATAAAGAACTTATCAAACTCAACACCCAAATCAAATAATCCAGTGAAGAAATGGGCAAAAGACATGAATAGACACTTCTCCAAAGACATCCAGATGGCTAACAGACACATGAAAACATCCTCAACATCACTCATCATCAGGAAAATACAAGTCAAAACCACAATGAGATACTACCTCACACCTGTCAGAATTGCTAACATTGGGGCGCCTGGGTGGCGCAGTCGGTTAAGCGTCCGACTTCAGCCAGGTCACGATCTCGCGGTCCGTGAGTTCGAGCCCCGCGTCAGGCTCTGGGCTGATGGCTCAGAGCCTGGAGCCTGTTTCCGATTCTGTGTCTCCCTCTCTCTCTGCCCCTCCCCCGTTCATGCTCTGTCTCTCTCTGTCCCAAAAAAAAAAAAAAAAAAAAAAAAAAACGTTAAAAAAAAAAAAAAGAATTGCTAACATTAACAACTCAGGCAACAACAGATGTTGGCAAGGATGTGGAGAAAGAGCAACCTTTTTGCACTCTGATGGGAATGCAAACTGGTGCAGACACTCTGAAGGTTCCTCAAAAGTTAAACATAGAACTACCCTAGAACCAAGCAATTGCACTACTAGGTATTTATCCAAAGGATACTGGAGTGCTGTTTCGAAGAGGCACATGCACCCCAAAGTTAATAGCAGCACTATTGACAATAGCCAAAGTATGAAAAGAGCCCAAATGCGCATCGACTGATGAATGGGTAAGGAAGAGGTGGGGTGTGTGTGTGTGTGTGTGTGTGTATACACAATGGAGTATTACTCGGCAATCAAAAAGAATGAAATCTTATCATTTGCAACTACATGAATGGAACTAGAGTGTGTTATGCTAAGCAAAATTAGTCACAGAAAGACAAATATCATATGACTTCACTCATGTGGAATTTAAGATACAAAACAGATGAACATAAGGGAAGGGGAGCAAAAATAATATAAACACAGGGAAGGGGACAAACCATAAGAGACTCTTAAATACAGAGAACAAACTGAGGGTTGCTAGAGGAGTTTTAGGTGTGGGGATGGGCTAAATGGGCAAGGGGAATTGAGGACACTTGTTGGGATGAGCACTGGGTGTTATACGTAAGTGATGAATCACTAAATTCTACTCCTGAAATCATTATTACACTATATGTTAGCTAACTTGGATGTAAATTTAAAAAAAAAAATTAAAATAATAGATTCAAACTAATAACTTCTGAAAGAGATGGATTTTGGAGTTTCTTGTTTTTGTTTTTGTTTTTTCATGGAGACTGTAAGTAAATATATTTTATATGTTAAAGAAATACCCATGAACATTTTTGAGACAGATAAATAATGCTAATAGAAATCTATTTTCTTGGGATGCCTGGGTGGCTCACTCCGTTGAGCATCTGACTTCAGCTCAGGTCATGATCTCATAGTTCATGAGTTCGAGCCCCACATTGGGCTCTGTGCTGACAGCTCAGAGCCTGGAGCCTGCTTTTGATTCTGTGTCTCCCTTTCTCTGCCCCTACCCCACTCATGCTCTGTCTCTCTCTCAAAAATAAATAAAACATTTAAAATATTTAAATGAAAGAAAGAAATCTATTTTCTCTGGGTCTCCTGGGTGGCTCAGTTGGTTAAGCATCCAATTTTGGCTCAGGTCATGATCTCACAGTTTGTGGGTTTGAGCCCCATGTTGAGCTCTGTGCTGACACCTCAGACCCTGGAGCCTGCCTTGGATTCTGTGTCTCCTTCTCTTTCTGACTCTCTCTTGCTCACGTTCTGTCTCTCTCTCTTTTTCAAAAATAAATAAACAACAACAACAAAAAAAGAAATCTATTTTCTCTTGTTAAAATGTCTATATTACCCAAAGAATCTACACATTTAAAGCAATCCCTGTCAAAATACCACCAGCATTTTTCACAGAGCTAGAACAAACAATCCTAAAATTTGAATGGATCCATGAAACACCATAATAGCCAAAGTAACCTTAAAAAAGAAAAGCAAAGTTGAAGACATCACAATTCTGGACTTCAAGTTATATTACAAAACTGTAGTGATGGTACTGGCACAATAGCAAAAATGAACTATTGAGACTTCATCAAAATAAAAAGCTTCTGCAGAGTAAAGGAAATAATCAACAAAATTAAAAGCCACCCTATGGAGTAGGAGAAAATATTTTCAATTGGCATATCTAATAAAGGATTAGTATCCAAAATCTATATAGAACTTATCAAACTCAAAACCCAAAAACAAAATACAGTATGGTACTGGCACAATAATAGACACATAGATCAATAGAACAGAATAGAAAACCCAGACATAAAGCCACAATTATGTGTTCAATTAATCTTTGACAAAGAAGGAGAAAATGTCCAATGGAAAAGACAGTCTCTTCAATAAATGGTATTGGAAAAACTGGACAGGAAGATGCAAAAGAATGAACCTGGACCACTTCTTTACACCATACACAAAAATAAATTCAAAATGGATTAAAACCTTAAATTTGATACAGGAAATTATCAAAATCTTAGAGGGTAACATAGCCAGTAACCTCTTTGGCATCATCAATGGCCATACTAACTTCTTACTAGACATACTGAGGCAAAAGAAATAAAAGCAAAAATGAGCTATTGGGACTTCATCAAAATAAAAGTCTTCTGCACAGTGAGGGAAATAATCAACAAATTAACAGTCATCCTATGGAATGGGAGAAGATATTTGCAAATGATATATCTAATAAAGGATTAGTATCCAAAATCTATAAAGAACTTATCAAACTCAACACCCCAAAAACAATCCACTTAAAAATGGGCAGAAGACATGAATACACATTTTCTAAAGAAGACATACAGATGGCAGACACATAAAAAGATGCTCAACATCAATCATCATTAGGGGAATACAAATCAAAACTACAAAGACATAGCACTACACACCAGTCAAATGGCTAAATTAACAACACAGTAAACAATAGGTGTTGGCAAGGCAGAGAAATGGGAACTCTCTTACACTGCTGGTGGAAATGCAAACTGGAAAACATTATGGAGGTTCCTCAACAAGTTAGAAATAGAACTTGCTTACAATCCAGAAATTGTACTAGTAGGTATTTATACAAAAAGGATACAAAAAATACTGATTCGAAGGGGCACACGCACCTCAATGTTTATAGCAGCACTATCAACAATAGCCAAATTATGGAAAGAGCCCAAGTGTCCATCAACTTATGAATGGATAAAGATGTGGTAAATACATAAAATGAAGTATTATTTATCAGCCATAAAAAAAGAATGAAATCTTGCCATTTGCAACAACATGGATGGAGTTAGAGATTATTATGCTACGTGAAATAGGTCAGTCAGAGAAAGCAAATACCATATGATCTTACTCATATGTAGAATTTAAGAAACACAACAAATGATCATAGGAGGAAAAAAAGAGAGAGCAAACTAAGAAACAGACTCTTAACTGTAAAGAATAAATTGATGGTTACCAGAATTGAGGTGGGTGGGTGGATGGGTGAAATAGGTGATGGGGCACCTGGGTGATGATGAGCACTGGGTGTTGTATGGAAGTATTGAATCATTAAATTGTACACCTGAAACTAATATTACACTGTATGTTAACTAACTTGAATTTAAATTTAAAAAAAAGAAATCTCTTTTCTCCTTATTTTTAATAATATAATTCAGAGATTTATGTGTCCCTAATTAGAACATGGAAAAATATTAAACACATTAATTTATGTAAAAATGAGAATGTCCTGGACAGAATAAAAGTCATTATTTTCTATAGGGTGGTAAAAAGTACTAGGTGTAAAAAGGTCTTAATGAACTGAAACCCAAACACATCACAGTCAAATCATGAAGAAAAAGAAAGATATATTAAAAGCAGGCAGAGAAAAAAGATAATAGAAATAGAGAAACAATGGTAACCAACACTAAGATGGAAGACAATAGAACATTTTGAAAGTACTGACAGAATAACTTGTCAACCTGGAACCCAATATTTGTCAAAATTACCTTTCAAAAAGAAGGCGAGATAAATACATTTGCAGATAAACAAAACCTTAGACAATGCACAGCCGTGAGACCTGCACACAATAAATGAAGGAAGTTTCCTAAGGTAAAGTAAAATAATGTCAGTTGGAAACTCAGGTAAACAGCAAAGAATGAAGAATTCTCAGAGGGATGAATGTGAGTAAACATAAAATATTTTTTATCTTTTCTTAATTTCTGGACATGATAATTTACCTTTTTTTTTGAGAGAGAGAGAGAGAGAGAGAGAGACTGAACAGTAGAGGAAGGAAGAGAGAATCTTAAGCAGGCTCCATGCCCAGCACAGAGCCCAATATAGGGCTTGATCTCACGACCCTTAGATAATAGCTTGAGCCAAAACCAAGAGTCAGATACTTAACTGACTGAGCCAACCAGGTCCCCTGATAATTTATTTTTTTAAGTAAAAGAATTACAATGTATTGCGAGATTTGTAATATAGGTAGAAATATGTACTTAGCAATAACTGCATACTATTTTTAAATGAGATAAGTGGAAGTATACTGTTAAAAGTTTCTTCCATTACCTATGGGAAAGTATAATATTAATTCAAGGTAAACTCTGGAAATTAAGGTTGCATACCATAATCCAAAAAGTGACTACAAAAAACAAAGTCCCAAAACTATAGCCAAAATCCAACTGAGGAAATAAAATAGAATACTGAAACATAGTTGAACTAGTTTGATTTAAGTATTTAAAAAGATGAGTAAAGCTACATAACAGAAGAAAAACAGATGGGACAATGAGGGAACAAACAAAACAATGATAGACATAAAATTAAATGTATAAATAATTTCATTAAGTATAACAGGCTGAAGACTCCAATTACAAAACAGCACTAAGTCACCATGGATTAAAAAACAGGCCAATTATAAAAGTTGCATATGAAATACAAAGACACAGATAGGTTAAGAATAAAAAGATAGAAAAAGAAATGTCATGCATAACACTATATATGGTGAATGTGGCAGTATTATCAGAGCACATGAAATTTATTTATTTTTTATTTTTTCATTTTTTGCACATGAAATTTAAAGTGAGACATAGCATCAAGAAAAAAGGAAACATTTTGCAATAATAAAAGGATCAATTCCAATTCATCAAGAAGTCATAACAACTTAAAAAAAATTAATGTTTATTTTCGAGAGAGAGAGAAAGAGAGAGAAGATGAGTGGGGGAGGGGTGGAGAGAAAGGGAGACAGGGAATCTGAAGCTGCCTCCGGCTGTTAGCACAGAATCCAACATGGGGCTCAAACCCATGAAACATAAGATCATGACCTGAGTCGAAGTTGGATGCTCAACTGACTGAGTCACCCAGGTGCCCCAAGAAGCCATAACAACGTTAATGTTTATACATGTAATTAGGAAAATTTCAAAATACACAAAGAAGAAGTAACAACTAAAAAGAAAAAGAAAAATTAATAATCAGATGTAAAGATTTTAGCACATCCTTGATTGTTACTTGGTTGTCTATGTAGGTAAAAATCAATTGAGCTGTACACTTCAGATTTCTGCATCTTTCTATATTTAAATAATAAAGACAGAAAAAAAACTTTATTGATGATAATAAAAAAAGAAGGAACAAAGAAATGGTGAACTTAAAATAATATATCAATTAATTTGGAATTAAATGATTTCTTAGAGCCCCATTTGCTTTCCATAATCTCTGGAACAGACTGTCCTTGGTATGAGCAGGTTTCCAAAATCTATGGGACATCCAGTCCGATCTTTTCATGGCCTTGTGGGAACCAAGAAGTTAAAGTTATGGTCCCAAAGCAAGCTTTATTCTGGAAATTTCTAGGAAATTTCTCAGGGAAATCATTTGTTTACAGAGGGTAACAGAACTGGAGGAATTGGTGTCCCATGAGTGCAAAGCTCAGAAGACAGCTCAAGGAGTCTGTGATCTGTAGATAAAGGTCTTAGTCAACAGATGTGATACACTGAGGCTGAGAAGCCTGTATCTTAAAGTCATTTCTGTCACTATGTGGTCAAATGGTAAGTGCAATGGGGCTCTGACATAATATTGCTTTATCCTATGGTTTTGTGTCCTGAAGTGTGTCTGAAACGTGAGTACCTGAAGAACTGGGTACTGTGAATAAGGAGAGCACATGGAAGCTCCCAAATTTTGAAATAAGGAGGGCTAAGAGGTATAAATAAATAAATAATAAATAAATAAATAAATAAATAAATAAATAAATAAATATTGCAATGTGGGGAATAGACTGGAAGGGGGAGCTTTTCTCTGAGCTATGTTTGCTCGACAAGAGGAGAGTTTAACTTAAATTTGGAGAAGAAGCTATGAGATAAAAATGCACTGAATCTTTCAGCCATCCACAGGCACTGTTCAACTTCACCCATCCATGGTTCATTGTAGAGAGCATCCAGTTGTTCACATAGTTAGACCAAATGCTAGACAGAGTGAGAGAGGTATTATCAAAGAGGAAAGCCCATATGATGAAAGGATACAACTTATCTGACTAAGAAAAGAATAGGAAAGCAGATATCCCAGGTTAAGTCAGGCCATGGGTAACAGGATCTCAGTCACTATATTGGAATCACAGCAGAGGGTTTTAGTCTTAGAAGAAAGGGCAGCTGAGACATTATGGTCTCAAGTTACTGTCATAGACTCTGGGTCTAAAGTTCTCTCTTGTCTAGCAAAAGAGTGGGATGCAGGATTGGAAGCAAGAGATGGCTAATGTTTGGGGAAAGACAAGAGCCCCAAATAAGTGTCCTTGCCCGTTTTTATTAGGATCAGAAGACTTACAAACATGCGATGGATGTGCACAAAGAGACAAAGAATCTGTGATCATTAACTTGTGGACATGAGGGAAAGAGGGTCTTGAGGATATTTGTGGTTAGGGGTTTGGGTTAATACAAACAAAATCCAGGTGTTGGGCAGTCAGGAGGAAGGTTGTTTACAGCGAACATGAGGCAGCACCTCTGGTTATCTTAACTAGCCTAGGGGATGAGACAGATAAGGGAAATAACCTCAGGGTTAACAAAGCACCTTTTCTTTTGTTAACCATCTCTTCTGGGCTGCCTTGCCTGCAGCACAGCGGTCCATCGTCCATTTCACCAATTTACCTAACCTGGCCCTATTCTCCTGTGAAAGCAGCTTTCTGCTATAGTACTAAATTGAGGGTGCTTCCACCCTGAATATCTAATCTTGTTTATTTCATATACCTATGTATTGGGCACCTTTGCACTGCTCCTATTTTAGGCCTTTGCCCCTCCCTCTCTATTTTGGGGTCTCTGTACCCCCTTTCTATTTTGGGGTGCCTTTGCACCTTCCTATTCCTGGCACCTTTGTACCTCCCTATTCTCAGGGTGCCTTTGCACTCCCCTATTCTTGGGGTGCCAATCTGATTTACCCAAACTTGGGTGTGAGCATTTTATGATTTTGCATTTCTTTATGCCTTATCAACCCAGTGGTGTAAGCCCAGGGGATTCATAAGCTTATCCCCCACAAGTTACTAGAAGAAGAACTTTAGAACAGGGAGCAGAGGACAACCTAATTATACCAAATGAGTCACAGGAGATTGGAAAGGTAGTAATGTAAGAAGCAGTATCAGGAAGTCCTTGGCATCTGGCAGGAGAGTAAGACACACTTAGATTTGAATTCCAGTTTTATCTCTTACTAGCTGTTTCTTTCCTTCCCAAATGATAAAACAGAGATAATATTAGTACCTGCAGGATAGGGTTGCATTCAGAATTAAGTAAAATGATGTACATGAAGAGTTTAAGATATCCTTCATCTAAGAGAATGTGTTCCTGAATTTTAATTCTTATTAGTAATAACATATAGGACTTTCTCTCAAGACAGTCAATACTGAAGAAATATTTCAGTAATTTATCTACAAAAGAAGCTGTACTTGAGAAACAAATGCATTGGGCCCTCTGATGTGAACTACTGCCAGCAGCTTTACTGTGTTCCGGACTGATAGGGTTTGCCAACCATAGCTATCTTCAAAGTAGTTCTGCTATTTTACTACCTCCTGCTCATCCATAAGGCTATGAGGCTTTGCAGATATTTATTTCCAAGTTCACAAAAAAAAAGTCGGACAAACATTTTGAAAGCAGAATTATCTACATGTAAAAATTGTCTAACACAATGTTTAATATATAATAATAGTTACCAATGCTTTCTTTTTGCCTTCTTTTTTAAAGATATCTACCTCACTTTTTCTCCCTTCAGCTTATTAAGAACGATCTCTTCTCCTCCTCACTTCTTGATCTGGCTAAACAAGTATTGATTACATACCTTTACCTTTACTGTTTCACAGTTGGTTCTATTTGCTGGATTTTGCTACCAACAATCTCTATTGGCCTTTTATCTCTCAACTGATGCAATTTTGTCAGAAATGAAATTGAAATGACTCATGTTGATTGAAATAGCTCTGGAGGTAACTCTGCAGGGTACTGGAACTAGGAAGTGATAAAGTTCAAGGTTTCAAATTTTCTTCACATTTATATTGCTTATTGTATCACTAATTTTTATATGTCTTCCAAAAGAATTTCCTTATGCAATTTCCTTGTGATTATTTCAGTTTTTAAACTTACTAGTTACCATGAGATAGAAAGCATGATATAATTGAAAAAGCTTGAATTCAAATGGCATTAGTTCAAACTGTACGTAGAAAGAGTTATGGGTCCCCAGGAAAAGAAAGACAAGATACAGCTTTCATGACCCAAGAAAAATCATTTCAGGCCCCCACCTCTTTTCATGATCTATACCCTACTTGCCCAAGCCCACTTTCTGCAGAATTTCCTAAGAGATGTCAAAATTACAAAGAAATGCAAAAACCTCAGGAGTTAAGGACTTTAAGGGAACAAAGGGAGTGCAAAACCAATAGTTTCTACCATGCCAGGATATAGCCTGACCTTATCAGAGACAACCAGTGGTAAAACCCCCAAGTGCTGCTTCAAAAGTGAGCAAGACCCCACCTTCCTTACCCAAGATAAAGAGCCCCAAACCCCAGTTAGTTAATACAGTTTATACCTGGTCTCCTTGCCCACAGCCCCTTCCCCTAGTCTGACAGTTACCTCTGCTTCATTATAATGTCAAAGTCTGGGCCCTAAAGGGAGCAAGAGCTTCATTTACATAAGATAAGATACGTGCATAGACATGGGTTTTTTTGTTTTGTTTTGTTTTTTGTTTTAACTTTTTTAATGTTTATTTATTTTTGAGAGAGAGACATAGTGTGAGCCTGCAAGGGTCAGAGAGAGAGGGGGAGACACAGAATCCGAAGCAGGCTCCAGGCTTTGAGCTGTCAGCACAGAGCCTGACACAGGACTGGAACTCATGAACTGTGAGATAATGACCTGAGCCAAGTATTCAACCTACTGAGCCACCCAGGCACCTGGTGCATAGACATGTTTTTGAAGTAAGCTTGCACAACCTTGTGCCTGCCTTTACATGGGATGACAAAGCTCTCCTTTCTCAATATTCATCCTAAACCTTAAATAAAATGAACCCACTCACCTCTGTGGGGGAGTCACAGCTTTGGAAGTTATTCCCCATGATCTTATTTGCTGCATATAAAATTCCTGTTTTGTGACAACTCCCCCTAGTGTAGTCTCCATCTGTAACTCACCAAGGAGCAAATTCACCTTAAGGTTACAAAACCTCATGTCTTTTCATAACAATATATATTTTTTCAAGATCTTAGTTAATCTCTCTATGCTTTAGTTTTCAAGTTTGTGAATCAGGAATAATAATACCATGTGGGGATTAAAGGAACTAAAAAATATAAAACATCCAGCACAGGGGTGCCTGGATGTTTCAGTAGGTTAAGCCTCTGACTTCAGCCCAGGTCATGATCTCAGTTTGTGAGTTTGGGCCCTATCCATGTTGGGGTCTGTGCTGATAGCTCAGAGTCTAGAGCTGCTTTTGATTCTGTGTGTGTCTCTCTCTCTTCTCCTCCCCCACTCATGTTCTGTTTCTCTCTTTCTCTCCAAAATAAATAAACATGAAAAAAATTAATAAATAAGTAAAATAAAAATAAATAAAAATAAAACATCCAGCACAGTTCGATAAAGGTTAATCTCAACCCTTCCCTTTTCCCTATTTTCTCTTTCAATCCACCCTACTTTTCTTCCTTTCTTCTCCAGATCTTAGAATAGGGGGATAAAATGAAGTGTTCTATTTATCTTTCTATGAAGTGATTTATTTATATATTTATTAATTACCTAATGACATATAAAAGGGTTAATAAGCTATCTTGATAAATGTATTTTTTATTTTACATATTTTATTTGTTGCCTCTCAGTTGAATTATTTTAATATTTTATAAAGAATATACTTTTAAACTAATGCTAATACCAAGATCTTCTAATAAAATGTAGTTTTAAAATACAAAAAATATTTTGTTAAATTAATATATCAATTGATACTGTCTTTATGATGGGGAAGCATAAGGCAAGCTGAGGGCAAAGCCCAAGCTAACAACCGCTCCCTCCCCAGCAAGGTGGGATGTGTATGATATTCTGCAGGCACTCCTGGCTGCCCAAGAACAAAGGAAAGGAAAGAAAACAAATGGCTAACTGATACAGATCACAGTCTTCTAGGACAGGAGTCTCCATCAGTTTGTAAATGTCTTAATAAATTATAAGGCAATCTTATTAATAGCCTAATTTTCAGAAACCAATAGACTCAGTTTCCTGGAACCCCCACATTATCCTCCCTCCGTAGTGAGGTAGGGAGCAAAGGCAAGAAGGAAATGGCAGGTAAAATTAAATTTCCTTATAACCTGTAGCCCATTGACAAATACTTAGGCAAATACAGAGTCTAACATTTCTCTAAGAATTCCCAACTGTTGTAATGTTAACGTCTTACTAGAGGAAAAATGACCTTAGCTTGATAATAGCTTGGCCTCCTAAGAGTCTTCTTTATTATATTAGCCCTCTTTAACATATGAAAGTCCTTCTGGAGGCCTCCTTTTTGCCTTTATCTCCCCCAACTCCATAGTACATAACCAGTCACTTTTCACAACCCCATTGCAGCTCTTTCAGTCCATGGGTTCTGTCCCCATGCTTTAACTGAAATCACCTTTTTTTGTACTAAAGACATCTCAAGAATTCTTTCTTGCCTGTCAGCTCCAGACCCCCACCACTCCCAAAACCCATAATATAGAAGATTATTTTTTCATTTATCTATTTTATATAACAAATATTTATTGAGGATTTACTGTATATCAGAGTGAAGTTAATACTGTAATTGGATTTGAGCAAGGGAACACAGCATGACCAAGGGGGCGAGTGTATTCGGGGAAGGCCTTTCTGATGATGTGACCTCTGAGAAAGAGCTGTTAGAGCCAAGGAAACAGCCAGTAATGAGACGGGAAGTCTGATGGAATGTTTAAGGATATTTAACAGAAAAATATTTAGGGCATAAATGCTTTGTGAGTGAAAGGAATTAGTCACTGTGATATTGTGATTTATAATAAATATGTTTGGTCTTCATGCCTGTTTTTGGCACTGAGTTCCCTTGGAATTTCTTATGGGATGAGAGAGACACAGTTGACTTTTCTCATGTTAAAATGGTAACTTCTGGATCTCACCTAAGATTGGGGGCTGTTTGCCTGAAGAACCAACCATATGATTATAGGGTTGGAACTTTCAGTCCCATACCCCTGCCATCCAGGAAGGAAACAGGGGGATAAACTAATTGAAAATCTTGTGTTTCTGATTCATAATAGTCAAGAGCACTCTGATAAAGCCCAAGCTTCTCAATTAAACTCTCACTTCTCTAGGAAAGGGGTAAAAACCAACATGCTCTATGTATCTTGGAACCCCACTGTCCCCATTAACTTAATTCCATAAAGAAAGAGAAAACACTTAAAGGAACATAGTAAGCTCAGTTGTGTATAAAAACAAAAAACAAACATAGTTGTAGAGCATCTATTTATCTTATGGTGTCAGAAAAAAAAAAAAAAAGGATTCAGAGAATACCAGTCTTCCTCATCACCAACATGTCAACCACTTTACCACTCACCACGGCTGGCCTATAGTCCAATTGGCTAAGTCACTTTGTATTTATGAGAGCATATGTTGGACTGTAAAGCAAGCCTAAGAATCTCTCTCTCCTCCCATGCTCATGGATGGAGAGTACTGATATGGATTAATCATGTTAAAGAACATTCTATCTGCTCTATATAAGAAAATGGGATTTTTCACTATACTATATAAGAGACGGTTAACAGTCAAGTGCACATCACCTATTTTCTGTCCTTTCTTTGTACTTCTTCCTGTGGAGAGCTTGTGAGTAAGATCAGCTTTAGAAGCTCAAGCCCTTGCCTGAAACATATTTGGAGCAAAAGTCTATAGAAATTAGAGAAACCACTTAGTATCCACTCTCTTAAATCTACTTTCTCCAGGTTCCTGTTTTTTTTTCTTTTTGTTTGTGTGTGTGGGGGGGGGGGGTGGGTAGGGTTGTTTTTTATTTTTTGGGTTTTTGTTTTGTTTTGTTTTTTGTTTGTTTGTTTAATTCTAGGCTTACTCTGGACCAAACTAAAAGAATTATCCTATGGTTCAGCATAACTGTATAAAATTTTTCATTAGATTGGGATGGGAAGGGGAATATCCTAATAGAAAAGGGGGAAATTTATTTGCAGGTCACTGCTCTTTATGTGAGTAGTTTTTCTGAAGACTTTATGGAGAAATGTGATTGGTAAAGATAGTTCCTATATTCCTGGTTCTCCTTGTCAGTTAACATTATCTGACTCTATTACCAATAGTTTGTTCAGAAGAAATACTTCATTCTTTTATTCCAGGATATGAGTCTTTCAAAACTGTATTTTCTTTATGTCTCAGAGAAAAGTGCTGAAAGGAGTGCTTTTTATGCTGAAAATGTCATTTATGTTAGAAGTGTCATTTCAGATCTGGGAATAAACACTTTCCATATGATTCATCATGCACAGTATCAATTCCTCTAACATTGAGATCACCACCTTCTTCCTGATTGGAATCCCAGGACTGGAGCATATTCATGCTTGGATCTCTGTCCCCATCTGCTTCATGTACCTGGTAGCCATCTTTGGCAACTGCACCATCCTCTTTGTGATCAGGACAGAGTCCTCACTCCATGCACCCATGTACTATTTCCTTTCTGTGTTGGCTGTCTCTGACCTGGGCCTCTCCCTCTCATCCCTCCCCACTATGCTGAGGATATTTGTTTTCAATGCTACAGGAATTTCCCCAAATGCCTGCTTTGCTCAAGAATTCTTTATCCACGGATTTACAGATATGGGGTCCTCAGTGCTCCTGGCCATGTCTTTTGACCGCTTTTTGGCCATACGTCACCCTCTGAGATATAGCTCTATCCTCACCAATGCCAGAGTTGCCAAAATGGGCCTGGTGTTTCTAATTAAAAGCATGCTCTTAGTGCTCCCATTCCCTTTCACTCTCAAAAAATTGACATATTGTAGGAAAAGCCTACTTTCTCACTCTTATTGTCTACACCAGGATGTCATGAAGCTGGCCTGCTCTGACAACACAGTCAACTTTTTCTATGGTTTCTTTGTTGCCCTCTGTGTGATGTCAGACAGTGTATTCATTCTTGTGTCCTACATATTCATCCTGAAGACGGTGATGGGAATTGGATCCCATAAGGAGCGGCTCAAGGCTCTCAACACCTGTGTCTCCCACATCTGTGCTGTGCTCATCTTCTATGTGCCCATCATTGCTTTGGCCTCCATGCACCGCTTTGGCAAGCACAAGTCCCCAGTGGCCATGATCCTCATTGCGGACATCTTCTTACTAGTACCACCTCTGATGAATCCCATTGTATACTGTGTGAAGACGCGGCAAATTCGTGAGAAGGTTTGGGGGAAATTATGTCTAAAATAAAGGTATGGGGAAAAGTAAGGCAAGGTCAACCAAGAGTGGAGAATTAAATAATATATCTCTAAGCAAAGTATTATAGATGTTTATTGTTATCTCCCTTAATCATCCTTATAATCACTACAACATGTGGTCTGGGCACTGAGGTCTGTGAGCCTAGGACTGATGTGGGCATTGACAGGTGAGTATGGAATAGTTTTACAATACTATTAAAATCATGAATCGATATACTGCTTTGGAATTTTAGTTACACTGTTTACAGCACAAGGGTAAATACACATAGAAGCAGAGCTTGTGCCCCCTTATGGAAAATGAATACTGGGGCACCTGGGTGGCTCAGTCAGTTAAACGTCTGACTTTAGCTCAGGTCATGATCTCACAGTTCACAAGTTTGAGCCCTGTGTCGGGCTCTGTGTTGACAGCTCAGAGCCTAGAGCCTGTTTCGGATTCTGTGTCTCCCTGTCTCTCTGCTCCTCCCCTGCTTGTGTGCTCTCTCTCTCTCTCTCTCTCTCAAACAAATAAAAACATTAAAAAATTTTAGAAAATAAATACCAAAGGAGTTGGAAGTTAAAAGGTGTTATGCCAATCCAATTGGATTTTCCTTCAGGCAGGCAGCCTTCAGACATGTATTTGTTGAGGGTTCTTCGGTCAATTCAATGCAAATCCTTGATTTCCCACTTAAGGAAAGAAGTGTATTGTTAAGTCCAAATTGGTTAAAATTTTTCTCCCTTTGCTCTTTCCTTAGTAATCAAATAGGGACAACCAGTGATTGTTTTTAATGTTAGAGCTTTCATAGCCTGGAAATATGAGAATAAACTCTCTCACAACATCCTTTAAGACAGATCAGATTTTTTCTCTATATTACAACAGGGCTCCAAGAAATTATAGGTATTAAAAGGAGAATGAGAGAGTATGCTGCTAGTAGTAGGAGATAGGAAAGCTAGTAGTTCAGTAATTTTTAAAACACTGATATTCTTAACTACTTTAAAATAATGGCTCTCATGCTTGTTTAGGCACTTGGTATTTTGACCTATGATATATTCAATTACACTAAACAAGTTAGAAATAATTTTAAACTAGCAGAAAATATGATCATATGTTAAGCAATATAAAATCATATTCATACATATATGGTTCCATTTTTTGAAAAGATAAGTGGCCCAGGGGAACCTCAGTGGCCCAGTTGGTTAAGCATTCAACCCTTGATTTTGGCTCAGGTCATGATCTCATGGTTCATGAGATGGAGCCCGTCTTTGGCTCTGTGCTGACAGCACAAATCCTGCTTGGAATTCTCTCTCCCTCTCTCTTTGCCCCTGCCCCGCTCATGCACATGCACACACTCTCTCAAAAATGAATAAACATTAAAAAAAAAAAGATAAATAGCCAACTAAAGTAGATTGGCTATCTCAGTATACGTTATGTAAAATTCATCTGTTTCCTATTCATCTGTTATTTGTGAGTACTTCATAGTAGACAAAGTATAAAACATAAATTTTAGAATAAGTCAACCAAAACTCTTAAAAAGTCTGTACTATGGATTGGGAAAAAATGATTGGTAATCAATTTCAATGTTTCATTATCTCAGTTGAACTCACAAATATTTAGTATTGTTTGTTCCAAAGAACCATTTTGAACAAGATGTTCTCTGTTGAATAAATACTCTTATATATTTTATGTCCCCAGGTGAGTTTAACTGAGTCCTTATTGCTCAAAAGCTGACCCATTCTGGATGCCCATAGTTTAACCAAGGAAGGGAGGGACAAACTTTTGGACTTCCTCCCAGGTTGTTTTCAGTTGTGTTATTAATTCACCTGTCTGTCTTACTTCAATTTTGTTTCCTTAAAGAAACTGTATACATTAAATTTATTATCGTATTTCCAGACTTGTACGTTGTATATAGTGACATCTGGATAGCAGTCTGACACATTTCTCAACTTTGAGAAAAGAAGCACACATGCACACACACACATACACACACAAACCTTTGAACAGTCAGAGTATGATGATAAATTGTAAGCACACAGAATGTCTAGAATGATAGAAACACTATTGCCAAATGAATAAGATGTAACTATAAATTTTAAGTCAAAGAAGCTGCCCTGAAAAATATTTCATGTCCTGTTTAGCCACAAGAAAAAGTAAACAGGTTGTCATGAAAGAAACAAGAAGAATATTATCCTCCATTTTTTTAGTATTTGCCCTCAACTAAGAAACTCAGATCTTTACAAAACAGAAACTGCTCAAGTCATAACATGTCAATAATGTTTATCTGGATCATAAGAGTGAATAGGCTAACATCTGTTTTCCTCAATTATAATATAGGCTCAATGTATTTCTAATCAAGCTTCCAGGAACATTTCACTGAGAGTGTAGCAAAATAATTCTAAAAAAAGTTTTACAAATGTCAACTGGAAAATATAAGATAAAAACAAATAGAAAGTGTAATAGTTTCATATGATAGCAACATTTATTAAGCAGCTATAAAATTGCATGTAGTTTGCTCAACAAATCAATGGGAAGAACAACTAAAGAATAAACACTTCAACATACTCTAAATGACATGAAAGTAATATATAATTAAGGAATATCAGAACCTTATTTAAAATAGGTTATTCAAATAATAGTGGTAGAAAAAATTACAACCTATTTAAAAAACCATAATTGTGTGTGATCCTTTATTACACACAAAAATAAACTAAAGTAAACTGGGAATTAAGTACAAAGATGTTTTTTCAAGTTTTTATTTAAATTCCAGTTAGTTAACATATGGTATAATTCAGTGTTCACCAGGCACCAAACACTGGGTTATATACTTACTTGTATTAACACAATTAACTTTTGTAAGAACATGGGAAGGTAGATTTTATTAATTCCTCCTGTTTTGTGGATTTAGAATCTAAAGCTTTGAGAAGTTAAACAAGTTTTCCAAAAATACAGAACTATAAAGTGTTGGGAGCTTAAATCTAAACCCATTTCCAGAGTCTACAACCTCATGCACTACAGCAGACCAACTATTATTTTATCTCCTTATAAATTTAATAATTCACATTCTAGGAATAGAAGAACACAATCAGAGGGGTGATCAAATATTTATTTCTAATATATATCAAGGATTATTGTCTATGATAAAAATACTGTAAACTACTGAAATGTTAAACATAAACCATTATACATAAATAATATTAAGTATTATTCACCTATGCAACACAGAATCAACAACTAAGTGGCATTTGTTAAGCACTGTATTAGATGATAAGGATTAAATGAAACTTACATTTATGCTATCAAGGGGTTTACAGTCTGGTGGTGGGGAGAACAGTAAATAAAAAATTAAATCCACGGAGTAAAGTATGATAAGTTTAAGCACACATATAAGAAAGCAAATAAAAGAATAAAAGACTGGTAACTTGACCATTATAGTGGAGAATCAAGTGAGAGAGCTTCCTAGGGGAAGTAAAGTCTAAAATAAAGTCTAATATAAAAATGTAATATATGATTAACAGAAAATGATAAATAATATCAAGCAAATAGGACATACATCTGAGTATACACTACTATCCTAGTTAATAAATGTATATGTATGTGCACATATGTTGGCTTATTAAAAAAAGATAGTTATAGGGGCGCCTGGGTGGCGCAGTCGGTTAAGCATCCGACTTCAGCCAGGTCACGATCTCGCGGTCTGTGAGTTCGAGCCCCGCGTCAGGCTCTGGGCTGATGGCTCAGAGCCTGGAGCCTGTTTCAGATTCTGTGTCTCCCTTTCTCTCTGCCCCTCCCCCGTTCATGCTCTGTCTCTCTCTGTCCCAAAAATAAATAAAAAACGTTGAAAAAAAAAATTAAAAAAAAAAAAAAAAAGATAGTTATATATCATAAAATTCCTCATTAGTAAGATTGTGAGTGATTTTTGTTACCTTTTTAATCACAAAATTTTAATTGTATATAGTACACATATGTGTGTATAATTGCATGTACTTACATACATACAAGATATAATTAGAACAATCTCCAAATTATTAAACACATCCTTTGAAGTAACAACAAAACACATTAATGTCCTATTAACAACTGCTATGGGGAATAAAAAACACTGATAAAAGTGTTTTTGGTATTGAGCAGGTGAGTTACATTTTAAGCCAGATATGAAAAGCACATTTGGAATAATAAAAGATTAACAGACATGCAGTAGACTGCCTTAAATATTGGCCATCATAAAACTGGAAGAATGCTTGCACATTTCTACAATTGTTTACCTAAAACTCTTGAAATTCAGAATTTCTTATACTCTAAACATCTCTACAACCCTGGAGGCATTACCCTGTATTCAAGCACAGCTATATTTCTGAGGTGAAATGTGTAGATATTCACTCAATGTAGAATAAATAATGACCATAAATACATTCATACCTGTTTATGCTAGCTTTTGCTGCCAATAAGTTTTGGCTCCAAACTTAGGAAAAAAAATTTAAAGTGTTTTTCCAGATGTTATAAAATTCAGGAATTGTAAATGGAGTTGGGGATCTAAGAACAAAAACTTTTAGAAAGGTCTGTAAGGAAGCAATTAAGGAGCCATTGGCATTTGTAAGAACTGATGAGGAAAAGTCTGGATAGTTAGAGTAGGGTGTGATCTGGCATGTCTACTCTGCCACAGGTTGATTCCAGGATCAGAGACTGGTGTCTCTTGGTTTGGGCAAAGCAGTCACAAAATTGTCAGTGTTTGAGCAGAACAGAAAGCCAAGGCAAACACACAAGAGTTTGGAAGCGGTATTCCTTGTCTGCCAGGAGTAGGAAGGTGATGTAAGGAGAGGAGACAGGTGGCTCAGATCAGAATTTCTGCTTGGTCTCCTGTGCTCAGACATGAATTATCCTGAGTGGAACAAAGTTTCATAACTTTGTATGTAAAAAAAAAAAACAAAAACAAAAACAAAAAAAACTTAGGAGAATTCCCCCAACATCCCATCAACTCTATAGAGAGGTTCCTTCTCTTTTATTATTACTATTATTATTATTATTATTATTGTTGTTGTTGTTGTTGTCATTGTTAATCTTTATTTATTTTTGAGAGAGAAGAGACAGAGTGCAAGCAGTGGAGGAACAAAGAGAGAGGGAGACACAGAATCCAAAGTAGGCTCCAGGCTCTGAGCTGTCAGCACAGAGCTGGACACAGGGCTCGAATTCACCAACTGTGAGTTCATGACCTGAGCTGAAGTCTGGTGCTTCACTGACTGAGCCACCCAAGCACCCCAGGTTACTTCTTGACCAAATAAGTATTGTTAAGCAAGGTATTCTAAAGATTTCCTACTAAGCATCAAAGTCACTGTGCAATTCTACAATGATAAGTACACCAAAAGGTCCAGGAGCCCAACAGCTAGGTAAAAACTTAACCACCCATGAAACAAGGGCAAATAGAAAAAAAGTACTGTCCTGAAGCCTAGCAGACACGGAAGAGGTGCTACAGAGTGAGAATCAGAACTGTATTAGAATATCTAGGCAATGGGAAAAATAATGAAGAGTGATATGTAACTTTAGATATTGGACTCATTGGAGGTATAACAAACAGCAATTAGTTCAGTGACAATTTCACGTTTGCTGAGGAGAAAAAGAATTCAAGAAAAGATAGAGGTTCAGGGAGTGCATCTGCAAGGAGATGGGTCTCCCTAGAGGTGACTTTAGGAACTGAAATCAGTGTGTAAGAGTTTCCTAGAGTTTTAAATTACAAATTGCAATGTGCATGTCTTTGCACACACATAACTCTTTCACTTACCACCTCAAGGAAAAAAAAAAATCTCTGATGCCCCCTGGGAAATCTTACCACAGAAATAAATGACTTTTTGGCAGCTGAACACAGACATAAAATTATATATATTAATTTTTGGTCTAAGAATTACCATTTTTAGGCAGATAATTAAATTGTTCAACCAGAATAAAATGATCTTATTGTGCTTTTAATGTGCACAGGAGTTCCATATAATTATTTTAAATGTTTGAGGGACATATACACAATTAATTTGGTTTTGAATGGTAGTTTGTTTGTTTTTTTTTTAACTTTTGATAAGCTTAGGGGAAAAGTATTCTCTTTCTGCTCCTATGATTTAAGTGAAACTGCTTCAGTAACTAAAATGCCTGGTGGCACAGACCTAGATCCTTTTATTGCTCATATATAACTTCTCTCTCCTTCAACCCCAGGGTCCTCTATGACTCCTCACACTGGGGCCCTGTGAGCCCTTAAAGTGGAGCAGCTGGAGCATAGCCTGGCGGATGGTCTTGGTCTTCAAGCTGTAAATGACAGGGTTCAGTACAGGTGGTAAGAACAAATAAACATTGGCCAAAATGCTACAGACCACTTTTGGGGTGGAGCTGAAAAGGCGGTGTGTTAAGGACAGGCTGATCATTGGCACGTAGAAAACAGTGACAGCACAGATGTGACAGACACAAGTGCTGAGAGCTTTTTGTTGTTTCTTAGGGGCCACGATACTCAAGACGGTTCGGAGAATCAGAACGTAGGAGAAAAGAATGAACAGTAAGTCAGTGCCAGTCAGGTAGAGCTGAAGAAACATGCCCAAAAAATTGCTGATCCAGGGGTTGGAATATGTGTATTTAATCATATCTGGGTGGTAGCAAAATGGGTGGGAAAGCTCTTGGCCTCCGTGGAAAGATACTCTCGTCAAGGCTAGAATCATGGGAAAGATTAAAATTACTTGCCGTATGCAGATGACCAGTCCAATCAACAAGATTATCATGTCTGTGAAGACAATAGCATACTTCAGTGGGTTACAGATAGCCATGAAGCGATCAAAGGCCATGGCTACCAGCACTGAAGACTCCAGGAAGGAGAAGCCATGTACAAAGAACATTTGAATGAGGCAAGCTTTCAAGCTAATCTCCCGGGCATGAAACCAGAGAACCCCAAGAACAGTGGGAAGGGTTGAGATGGTCAGACATAGATCAACAGCTGACAGCATGGCGAGGAAATAGTACATGGGCTTGTGAAGACTCCTGTCAACAATGATGACGAACAGAATCGTGCTGTTTCCCAAGAGGGCAATGGCATAGAGACAGCAGACAGGAATAGAGATCCAGACATGTGCAAGTTCCAGACCAGGAAATGCAGTGAGTAGGAAGTTTGAGGAAGATGATGTAGTGTTATTGAAAATCACCATGGTGGGTTGAGAACACACCCTGAAAAGAGAAACAACAATCGTAGTGTTTGTCCTATTGGTCCTTTTTTCAAGTTCTCTAGTATAAACTGTTCCCAAATTACACAGTTGTTTTTCTGTATTCAAAATCCTCCATCTAAATATGGCACCTATTGCATAATTCTACAGTATATTGACTTTGTCTTGTCAGAAACTGGCCCCAGTTTTCTTCCTCTGTCTTCTCCCAGTTATAACCATCAGTCTCTCTAGGCTCATCCCCACCCTACTGCTCAGACTAGTCCTAAGGCTGGAAGTGGGAAATGCATATAGGCTTATGTCATACACAAGCACACACACCAACACAGTGACAACTGATGGGTCTTTGCATTAAGTGCCCAAGCAGTATAGTTGCTCAAGAAATAGTAGACAAGCACACAAGAGCCACTGGGCACCTGTGATGGCATACTCCATGATTTTCTTGCTGGAAGCTGGTCTGGGATATTGTATCCACAGGTATCCTTGTACCTCTATTAGCCAGCCTCTTCTAGTAGACTCTATTAGAAGTCTCCTTTTGGTATCTGGGTTTCTTTATTCCTTTTCTTATAGTGGGATGGTTTCTATAATTTGTCCCTTCCCACTCCATATATATATGGAACTTGGATTTATCTTATGTTCTAATTCTGTATCTCTGCATACTTTTCCAGGGTACTGAAATAAGTAGGTCTTATCCTCCTTTTCTCCATCTTACACCTTGGGATACTTGTTTCTACTCCTTCCCATGGATAGTTAGCATGTGACTCCGAACCAAGTCATTGTGAGTAGACTGCTCTAATGAATCCTGTGAAAATTCCAAACAGTATTCTGGAATACATGATTTCAGGTGTCCTAATCTAGATATAGCAGGTACGCTTAGACAAAACACCCATATAAAAGTCATGAGAAAGGACACCTCGGTGGCTCAGTCGGTTAAGCATTTAACTCTTCATTTTGGCTCAGGTCATGATCTCACAGTTTGTGAGATGGAGCCCCATATTGAGCTGTGTGCTCACAGTTTGTAGCTTGCTTAGGATTATATCTCTCCCTTTCTCTGCCCCTCCCCCATTCTCTCTCTCTCTCTCAAAATAAATAAACTAAAAATAAGTCATGGGAAGCACTCAGCAACATGTGATGAATGCCTTTGTAAAAAGCATGGATGGGATGGAAGTGGAGATTAATAACTAAACAGGAATCACTCTGAGACATGGAAAACTGAAGTGACATCACAAATTGGAATATAAAGTAGTTCACTGAGTGAGAAAGTGCATAGAATGGCAGCTGTATAGAAAACAGAGATGGTGTCATATTTAAGATGACTGTTGCAATTCTATTTAGGGTGTGTTCACTGACATCATCATTGCTGGTGTCATCATTGCTGATTTTAAAATTTGTACCTAGGGTATTTAGTCATCAACAAAGAGGGGCGCCTGGGTGGATCAGCCAGTTAAGCATTTGACTTTGACTCAGGTCAGGATCTCACAGTTCATGAGTTCGAGCCCCACATTGGACTCTGCACTGACCATGTGGAGCCTGCTTGGAGTTCTTTCTCTCTCTCCTCTTTCTCTGATCCTCACCCACTTGCATTCTTTCTCTCAAAATAAATGAATGAACTCAAAAAAGAAAGATGGTAAATTCCAAAAAAAAAAAAAAAAAAAAACCCAAAGAGCTAACAAAGAATAATATACTCATTTCAGGTGTCGTGTGGATATGGCCAGCCATAAGTATTGTTATTTTTCAGTAATCTAGGTTTTCTGTCTTGTATCTGAGTGGATGCAAGAAATTTGCTAGTATCAGGCCCTGTGAGTTGCTACATAAACATAAATATAAGAGGTTGTTCCTTATTTTCTCCCCCTCCTCCAGTCTACTGAAGATGTTGATAGAAATAATCACTTGTTACTCCAAAGGAAAAAAAAATAGATGAATTGCTTTTTCTGGTATAATATTTAATATTGTTATATTATACATGTTTGGAAAAAAACACTAAGAATTAGGAAAACTAGGGCCAAATGAGATATAGGTTACAAACTTGTATCATGTCAACCATTTAGACTCTAAATGACTATTTCAATGTCAGTTACTGCTGATGGCCAGGGAAACAGAAATTAATAAAGAATATTTTTTGCATTCAAAACTCACTCAACTCAGAGGAATGAATAGTGTGAGAAGCCAAGGCAAAATATTATTGAAGAGTTATTACCACATGGGGACACAAGAGGAGAGTAGCCAGATAGGAAAGCAAAAGGCTATGATATTTCTGTTTTATTCTTCTCAACCTGATGAACACACACATTAAAAGTGAATCTCTAACCAACAATCACTGTGTCATCACTGGTGAATTCATATGAAGGAACTTCAAGGTTGAGAGGTGCAGGACCCTTCCTGATCCAGTCAGAAGTATCACAGTGTGACTCATGGCAAGAGAGGTTAGGGATCTGGACTTGAGTCCCAGCTCCTTTCAAGCAGGCCTTCTGTACTTAAGTTGGTTGATTTGAAATATTTAAGAATTGCTAATAATGTATTTGCAAACAACAATGTGAAGTAAATTGAGTTTAATGTTAAATGCTTTCAATCATTTACCTAAAACGCCACTGTTAAACATTAAAAAAAAAAGAGTGACTTTCTTCCATGATAACCATCCAAGAAACTCTCTGCAACACCAAATCACTCAATCTATTGACTCTTCTTCAATAGTACTTTACATGTGGTTTTTATAGCACTAAAAGTCTATTTCTTAATCACATTTATTTCTTCCTCTAGAATGCTGGCTCTCTGGGAATATAAAACATATGTATTCATCTTTTTATTTTCTCTAGAGAAAAGCTTGGTGATTGGTACGTGGTAAAGATTCAAATAATTTAATTTAATTAGATGTATTAATGGGTAGATAAAAAAAATTACAGATGATAGAGATATGGATAAACACTAGATAAGAGAAATATAAATTGAGCCTGGAAGTTTTGATGGAAGGATGAGCCAGAGGGAAATCATTTCCCTAGACACCAGGGAAAATATCCTCTCACTGACTGGAAGAAGGAGACTAGGTTAAGAGAAAAGGAGAATTATGATCCTTTGTATATGTCAACATTTACTATCCATCTTGTATATGATTTTATATAAGCCCAGGAAAATGGATATAGATGTTTTTCTCCTATTTTAAAGAAAGGAAATCAAGCTGGCAAGATAAAATAGTGTATCAAAGGTAAAATATGTACTGATTCAAAATTAAAAACAGATTTACTAACTCTAAAGTCTATCATTTTTCATTAAACCATAAACCATTTCTAGAAGCTAAGCTCATGAGAGAAGTTGAACAGTTGGGCAGTATGATTTTCTTCTTTTAAAATATAAGAATTGTTTATACTCTGTTGTATATACATATAAAAATTTAGAGGAGTGTTAGAGATGAGAAATCAGTAAAAGAGAGAACAATGTCCTCATGGTTTATTTAAAGAAGTATACTTGTGACATCCATGTATGTTTAGGAATATGTGTAAATATTTATATACTGATATTGTGTGTATCTCTGTGTGCTGGTGTATGTAGAGAGGAGTTTTTGAATTGAAGAGTAACTGAGATAAGATTACCATAAATAAGATACCAGTTATTTTCTATTCTTTGAATTGTATCTAATAAAGGACAAAAAGATGACACCGGATGATGTGAGGAAAGGAGGGTAGGAGGAGAGGAGACTATGGCTCATTTTGCTGCTGGAGAACTTGTTTCCTGTGGAATGTAGATATGTGGACAGGGAGTAAAGTTTTCCTCCCTAGATCTAGTGAGTTCATACACTCTGGAACTAGTTATAGAATTAAAGTTCAGTGCCTTCATTAATCAAGGTTTTCTCTGCACTGCCCTCTACCCAGAATAGGCTAGAGTTTTCTATTTTCAGTTCTCCATCTAATGGCCAGAAAGAAAGCAGTGTCTACCAATTCATATACAAAAGCCTAGATTCACTGACTTGGATAAGATCCACCCAATTCAGTAACTTAGTGACCCAAAGGTCAACATCCCTGCATCAGTAATGGTAAAAACCAATCCACGTATCCATGGCATCAGTAATGGTAAAACCAGTCCATGTCATTTACCAATCCCAAACCTTCTGGTCATTTTTCAACACTGAAATCTATTCTGTCCACAATGTGGAACCTTCCCTGACAGCTTCAGGCTATGTTAACCAGAAACTTCCCCTCTGCTGCTAAATATCTGCACCACTTCATGCTTGGAGCTTTCATTTTATTCTTTTTAATTTTTTTTAAGTTTACTTATATTGAGAAGGGGGGGGGGGGCATTGAGAGGGACTGAGAGAGGGAGAGAGACAGAATCCCAAGCAGGCTCTGCACCGTCAGCGCAGAACCTGATGTGGGGCTCAAAAGCACAAACAGTAGATCATGACCTGAGCCAAAATCAAGAGTTGGACACCCAACTGACTGAGACACCTGGGTGCTCCTCATTTGATTCTTAATACAGTAAGGAGGCATGGCTGATATTAGAATTATATATGCAGATGTCATCTCTTTTAACTGGAATGTGAGTTCCTTAAAATTTGGGTATTCCTGTTTTTCTTCTCCCAATGCTAGCTAGTTAAGTAGGATCTGGAACAATAGAAAGCTTCAGTTAGTAAGCTTAATGGTCTTGGCCACAGGCAGAGTTCTGAGTCCTATCTCTTTTTTGTTTATCCTCTTTTCTCTTGTCCTCTGTCTCCCTATCTCAGTTTTATCCAGGCTCCAGTACACCCCTCCATTTCTTCACCCCAGCTTACTTGTAGCTACTATCATTTATTGCACTTCTCTCTTCCCTCTGTCTCCTAGTGTTCCTCATGCTTTAATCCATTTGTCTCCCATCCCTTATTCATTTATGCACTCTTCTTACCTGTTCACATCAGCAGGAAACACCACCAACTTCTCTCCATTTCCATCACATAGCAAGGACTAAACAAGCTCCCAAGAGTAGGGGCTTTATAGGAAAATCAGTAGAGTCATTAGGCAACAGAGAGCTGTCTTTATTAGTGAGTGTACTGGATGGAGCAAGAATTATGGGACCCATAAGAATATGTTCCTCTACAACAGCTCAGACACCTCTTCCTGACAGCTTCAAACTCTGCTCCCAGGCCCATGCAATCTCCATTCATCAGGGGTTGTAAGTTGAGTCCTGGCCCTGGGGGCTGACAGTAATGGATATCTTCTAAAACTGCCTGCCTGGATCCAATAACTACAATCATTCCTCCTCACCCTGCCTTAGGCTACAGAGTCTCAGCCAGGGAGGCTCCCTGAGTGTCAGAGTACGATTAAGAGAGTGCAAAGAAGTCTTTCTTCTGTTCTCTATTCCAAAATGTACTCTTCCTAATAGGTCTCATTGTCCCCGTGGCAATTCCCATGTCCCTCCTCTTACCCAGGAGCCCCTCCTAAGAAGCCATCCTATTCACTGAGTCACATCTGCAGCCCACCTACCCTTCTAAGTATAATGAAACTAGCACTTGATGAACTCATGATACATGCCAAGAATCGTACTAAACCCTTTAAACACATTATTGTATTTGTTCATCATCAAGCCTATGGGTTTAGTATTATTTTCCATTGTTTCACAGATAAAGAAATTGAAACTCAGGTTTTGAATAACTTTACCCATCTAAAAGTTAGCAAGTTACAGAGCTGGCATTCAAGTCCATGTTTGTCTTACTCTAAATCTTAACCTATATACTATACTGCCTTCTATAGTCAACTGTTTCCACTATATCTTCAGAAAATATGGTTGAAAACACAGTCCTCAATCTATTCATCCTACCTCTGCATAGTAGGCAGTGAATTAATACTTCTGACCATATCTGATAATCATTTACTTTTTATCCTCCTTGAAACATTTTCCTGTCCATATTCTTGTATCTTTATTGGGAACACTGAAGAAAGATATTGATCCCAATGAGTATGTAGAGAGATTAAGAAACTCCATAAAGTTACTTGGTAGGTAATGTTCATATTTATATGCAAACACCACCCCTTTCCACTGGTTCCCATCAGCAAAAATGAGTGGCTCTAGAAATTTCAAATGAGACTTACTAATACTAAATGGGACAAAGAGGTTTGGAAGCATGGAATCAATCTTGATAAAGTTCAGTTTTCATTCACCTGTTAATTTTAAAAAAATACATGTTGAGCGTATATCATATATGTTCTGAACTACATTAAGTACCTGGGATAGACTTAAATGAAGTTAAAAGGGTCCCTGTTCTTATGAAGTGTACAGAATAGCAGGGAAGATATACTATTAGTAAGTTATGGTACAGTATGAGAAATTCTTAACATAATTACAGCCATGTCAGAAAAGCTTTCTGGACAAAAATGAAGTGGAAATAAAATTAAAATTTAAAGTATATGTATAGTTTCCTATTCTTCCAGTTCATTGAGGGCACCATTCTCTCATACTCCTCATTTGTTACTTTCATTTTAATATTTTTCTCTCTTGCTTCAACCTGTTGCACATACACACCTTATATTTATAAAAAATACTCAAAGAACATACAAATAAACACAAAAAGCAAAAGAACAGAAATGTCCTATGTTAAGTGTTGGATACCAAAGTGATTATAATGGAGCAAAAATAATCTGGGAATTTTTCTTTAAAAGATTGTTAATGACATATAATGGAAGTGTTCAGCAATAAAAAGGAAGAAACAACCAATACATACTACAACATGAATGAATCTCAAAT
The DNA here is from genome assembly GCF_018350195.1 of Panthera tigris. Lineage (NCBI taxonomy): Eukaryota > Metazoa > Chordata > Mammalia > Carnivora > Felidae > Panthera > Panthera tigris. The sequence goes on along the minus strand of NC_056669.1, from coordinate 60,287,865 downwards.
GCATGATGCTAAGAAGCCAGACATGGGAGACTACACACTGCAGGGTCCAAGATACCCTGGAGAAAGGAGAATTACAAGCATGGAGAATAAATCAGTTCTTGCCAGGAGTGAGTGGGTATGGATAGAGGGGTTGATGACAAAGAGGTGGCATGAGGGAATTTTGGAGAATGATGTGAATTTTCTGTATTTTGGTGTCAGTGGTAGTTACGTGATTCTATCCATTTGTCAAAAGTTGATTAAAACCGATACTAAATTTATTTAGTATTATTTATTTATACATTTATTTTATATAAATGTTCATAAGCTGTGGAGTGATTGGCTGGCTCAGTCAGAAGAGCATGTGACTCTTGATCTCAGGGTTGTGAGTTCAAGCCCCACATGGGGTATAGAGATTACTTAAAGAAAGAAAACTTTTCAGAATGTTGGTAAGCTGTTATATACCATTTTAAGAAAGGAAAATGCATATTTTTATCAGTTTACTTAAGATAAATTATTGCTTTCATCAAAACCATTATGCAAGGGCATATGATAACTCATATTTGTACTGTTCAATACAGTAGCTTCTAGCTACATGTGACCATTTGCATTTATATTTCAATTAATTAAAATCAAATAAAAGTAACAAATTCAGTTCCTTGGTTGTACTATCAAAGTTTCAAATGCTCAATAGCTATGTGTGGCTAGTGGTTATGCACTAAATAACAGAGATTTCCATCACTGCAGGAAATTCTATTGGACAGTACCGCATTGGATACCCTTCCCTGACTTGACTGCATTTGCACAGAACTCATAGATGCCATTATTGGCCAATCCTGTTCCCACAGAATGCTCGGACAATCCGCTGCCGGATCTGCTTGGTCCTAACACTGTACACAACAGGATTGAGCAGAGGAGGGAGCAGCAGGTAGATATTGGCCATAAGTGTGGGTATTATTGGTGACAAATGCTTCCCAAAGCGGTGAATCAGAGTCATGCCAATGAGAGGCACATAGAAGAGCAGTACTGCACAGATATGAGAGAAGCAGGTATTAAGAGCCTTAAGTCTCTCTTCTCTGGAAGCAATGCCCAGTACTGCATGGAGGATTAGAAAGTAAGAAATCAAAAGGATCAAGGCATCTAGTACAATGATGAAGATCACAGCCAGCAGACCATAGATGCTATTGACACGGGTGTCAGCACAGGCAAGCCTCATGGCATCCTGATGGAGACAGTATGCGTGGGAAAGGACATTGGAGTGGCAGAAAGGTAGCCTTTTGATGAGGAAAGGCACAGGGAGCACTATACTTACACTCCGTAGCAGGACTGCTGCTCCAATTTTGATGATGACTCCATGAGTGAGAATGGTAGCATAGCGCAAAGGGAAGCGAATAGCCACAAAGCGATCAAAGGCCATGGCGACCAGAACACCTGATTCCACTCCTCCAAAGTTGTGGATAAAGAACATCTGAGTGACGCAGACATCAAGGGTTACTGAGCGCCAGTCAAACAAGTGAACACTTATCATGGTGGGCATGGAAGATAATGAAAGGCTAAGGTCAGTGGCAGCTAGCATAGCCAGAAAATAATACATGGGTTCATGGAGACTTCGCTCAACCTTTATGACAACAAGGATAATGACATTACCTAGGAATGTGGTACTGTAAAGAAGGCAGAGGGGCAAGGCCATCCAGAAGTCTTTCTCTGGCATTCCTGGAATCCCAATCAGGGTAAAGGTCTGATGGTTATGAATAGTTTGGTTGAACAGTGACATAGTGGAATGAAGGTCTGCACAAAAACAGAAGAACTCATTAAGTCAAACAGCTTCAATTAGAATCAGTAGCAATAAGTATTGAAATGGTGGCCATAAGAGGGAGTGACTTAAATATTATTCTAATACACTCATGTATTAGTATCACATTAGTATTCTGTATCACAGTCTGATACAGAAATTGATGGTCCTACTCCATGAGGCAATAATTCCTATTAGTGATCATCATATGCTAGAATACTTAGGAGAAAGGAAAAGAAAAACTTCAACCAACACCTGCACCCAATAGGAATATAATTCATCTGGAAACATCAAGGAGTTAGCTGACTTGCTTCTTTGCTAAGGAAGAATTTTATATTGTACATTCACGTGGGTAATGAACCAAACAGGTAATGTTAGCAAGCACAAATGTGACCTAATGGCTGTTCATAAACACAGAAATGCAGATGTGTGTATATGTGTGTGTATATTAATTGTGATCTTAAATTGTTGTAATTTACACATAATGCTCTTTTGGAACCTAATTTTTCTACCTGCATGATATGGGACAGAGAATGAAAGTTACTCTTTAAGTACCTTTAAAGTACTCTTTAAAGCTCTGCCCTTCTGCATTCTTGGGAGTCTGTGGGTACTAAAAGGACTGATCTTGCAGCAGATGATGGAAGGAGAAGTTACTCTGGCTGCCAAAGAACTTTAGAAAGACCCACTATGGTAGACAGAATAGGGGTCTCCCAGGATGTGCACATCCTAATTCTTGAAATGTGTGAATATGTTAGCTTGCATGGCAAAAGAGACTTCGCAGATGTTATTAACGTTAAGGATCTCAAGATGTGGAGATTATCCTGGATTACCAAAGTAGGCCACATTTAATCATATGAGTCCTTAAAACAAGAAATTTTCCCAGCTGCAGAGAACCAGAGAGATAGCAGCATGAGAAAGACTCAGCTCAACTGGTGAAGATGAAGGAAGGGGACCAAGAGCCAAGAAATGTGGGTAGCCTCTAGAAGCTGGAAAGGCAATGGAACAGAATTTTCCCTAGAGTCTTCAGAAAGGGAGGCAGACTTGCTAACACCTTGATTTTAGACCAGTCTTCTGGGACTTCTGAATTTAAGAACTGTAAGATAGTAACTATGTATATTATAAGCCACTACATTGTGGTAATGTGTTATGGAATAAGTAGAAAACTAATATTCAGAGAAGCCAAAGAAGAGTTGCTTTAGCTCCTTTTCAGAAATTTTTCCAACTCTTCCCATTCAGTCTCATTTACTCAGGACTTTTTTCTTTGGTAAAAAATGAAATGAATGAGGGGCACCTGGGTGGCTCAGTTGGTTAAGTGTCTGGCTTCAGCTCAGGTCATGATCTCATGGTTTGTGAGTTTGAGCCCCACGTTGGGCTCTGTGCTGACAGCTCAGAGCCTGGAGCCTGCTTCGGATTCTGTCTCTCTCTCTCTCTCTCTCTCTCTCTCTCTCTCTCTCAAAAATCAATAAAAATTTTTTAAAAAATCTCTAGAAATGAAATGAATTAAATGAAATTAATTCCACACATGGAGAAGTCCCAAAAGACAAAGTTCAAACATTGGTCAGATTGGTGAAGTCACTGTTCCCGGTGTTAAAAATTCAACTGGACTTAAGTTTCCCTGGGCCTCCATAAAGACTTCTCCTTCTCTGCCCATATTTCTATGTGGCTGTTGTATAAACTCCACCTTGAGTTACCAGTAACTATATTTCCCACTCTGAGTAAAGCCTACATGGATCTATGGGCTATTCTAGACATTAATGCCTAGCACTTGCATTGACAAAGATCAATATGAAAATTTTGGTGCCACACAGCTCTCTTCTATTTCAATTATTTGCTATTATCTTCAGGAAAATATATCCAAATGTGCAGCTGAACTAATCACTTTTTGGGCCAGTGTAGCCACAACTAATAAGAGTTTAGAATTAAAAGAAAGAGTAGTACTATCATCGTGGCTCTTAATGTTTTTTGAGTTATAACCCTATGAGAATCTCATAAAGAGTCTCCCAAATAAGAATGTTCACACACACACACACACACACACATGCACACACAAAGTTGTGTATAAAAATTAAGTGAATTCATACATTATTGAAGCCCATCTCAAGACTCACATTAGAGAAAATGGAATAGGAACCTAGGGTCACAAAAAGGAGAAAAGTTACTAGACAAAGCACAAGGAGCAAAGAGCTCTGGATGCTTGGGCATGAATAGAGATAGAATAGAGTTATTCCAAGTTTCCTGTAAGTCAATAGTTTAGTTCTACACCGTCTAATATTGTAGCCACTAGACATTTGTGCCTATTTACATTTAAATTCATTAAATTAAATTAAGTATCAGTACCTTAGTTGTACTAGCCATGTTTCAAGTGTTCAATAACTACATAAGGTTAATGGCCATTGAACTGTGTCATACAGACACAGAAGATTTCCATCATTGTAGAAATTTCTATTGGAATTTGGAAAATTGGTCCAGCAGAATACAGATTTAAAGGATCCCAACATTCTGGCTGACATCTTGAGAACTCTTAGATCCACTTGGTTTTGTGGGTCTTTTACCTATATACTGCATAACTTGTGTCTCATTATATATTTTTCTCTTTGTCTCTTTTCTGGAAATTTAACTAAGAAAATAGTTTTAAAACTAAAAAACCTTGGAGATAGATAACCTGGGTTTGAATCCTGGTTCTATGACTTTGGACAAGTTACTTAATCTCTGTGCTTCATTCCTTACCTCTTTAAAATGAAAATGAAAATAATAGTACCTACCATGGGATAGTTAAAAGTATTCACTGGTAATAGTGATAGGGCATTTGGATGAGAACAGGCATAGAAAAAACACTCATTAAATTGCAGCTCTAATCAATATTTATCTATTATCTATAAATTTTTTAATGTTTAGTTAACTGTGAAAATTACCTTTCAAAGTATTTATGTCATGAAATCTATTTATGTGCTGATAAATGTATCTACCTACCCATATATCATTCATATTTTTTTATCAAATTCTATATTACCTAAACCTCTCCATCCCTCAGCCAATTTAGCCCAACACTGAAAATCAGTGGCTTGCAGGTGATGGCTGTTTCAGTGCTCACGATGGGGAACCCTATGGATCTGTGCTCAGTGATTCTGCACCTAATTATGAATGCTTACTGTAAAGAATTTATTGGAAGTAGATCCTAGATAAATCAGATATGAAAGAATTATGTACTAGTAGGAGTCATGGGTAGTTAAAATCAGTAAGAGAAGAGAAGAATAAGGACAAGTGATTCTGAGGGACTAGAACCCCAAAAGCAACACCATACTGACCATCTGAGGTGCTCAATCCCAAAGGCCAGCACAGTCCTTCCAGAATTCAAGATGAGGATTACCAACTAGATTCTTGATTCCTTAAGATCTAAAGAATTCAGGAAAAGCTTTTCATGTTTAGTTAATTTATGATTAATGACTTCATATTTGTCAAATGCCTACTAAGTGCTAGGCATGCCATTGTAATCAGAGGACCAAAAGGAGCAACTTCTTTCCTTATCAAAGAACACATGAAAAACAAGATCAGATATAGGGGAGGAATGTGTGCCCAGGGTTGAACAAAGACATGCTTTACAGATGGGTCAATATTTTAGTTTGTATCCCCAGCTGGACACAGCTTAACTCTCTCCATCAATATTAGTTACACACCATGGACAGGATCAAACCTAAACTTTCCACACAACAAAAGGACTGGAGCTTCTGTGGCTTATGAAGCATATTTGGGGATGGAGCTGGAGGAGAAGGTAGGCAACAAGAGTCTTTTCTATCCACTATGGAACTATAATTCAATGCTCTTTTCCACCCAGGCAGCCAGGTAGAAGAGCTATTCTTTGAAGGACAGAAATGATCATAATATACTCTTTATTAAAGTGTCTGAGCTGCAGGCTGAAGCATAGTTATGCCCCCTTGATGTGTCCTTGGTAGGAGCCATGGACTAGTTAGAATAGTTATTTCTATTTTAATGAAAAATGTAAAGGAAATGGAAAAATAATTCTTGCTGAAAAAATATTCTTGACAAAACTGAGACAATGCAAAGTATAATGAGCAGACACTTAAAATTATTTTAGTTCTTTAATAATAAAAAAAATTCTAAGATTTATTGAATGCTTATTTATGCTCTAGGCTCTGTTTTTAACTCTTTACATACACTACCTCTTTTAATGGTCAAAAAAACCTTATGGGAAAAGTACTGTTGTCAGTATGCATGAGTAATACAGGAGTCAGAGACGTTAATTAACGTGACTTGAATCCCAAAACTAAAACTTAAATCCAGGTGCTCTAAACACTAGGCTTTGAAATTCCATTTAGTCCTTTTGTTTTTAAGCTTTTTTTTTTTAATTTTGAGAGAGAGAGAGAAAGAGACATAGAGCCCACAAGGAGGGGAGGGACAGAGAGAGAGGGAGAGAGAGAGAATCCCAAGCAGACTCTGTACCCTCAGGGCAGAACTGAGCCTGACCTGGGGCTAGAATTCACCATGAGATCATGACCTGAGCTGAAACCGAGTCAGGCGCTTAATTAACTGAGCCACCCAGGTGCCCCATGAAGTTCTATTTAGTCCTATAGGAAATGATAAGCTTTTCTCCACAAGGACAACTTCTGCCATCAAATTCAAAGTCCAGATCAAACAGTATACTGGGATTAACGGATCCTACCTCCTTCACCACATCCATTCAGTCATGACTTCTAATGATTTCTCTATGAATTCTCCATAACAACAGTCCCCTCCATTCTGTGCAAGTATCCTCAGAGAAAGCACTACCCAGGCCTCAGTTTATTCCCCAACTCACCCAAAGCCTAGTCTAGGAGATGCTATGCTGGCCACCATAGCAGTATGGCCAGAGATTTAAAACGAGCAGCACCAGTCTAGAATTCCCTGTGAAGTAATCCTCTAGAGACAAAGCTTCCTGGAGATGTCCCCAGGGCCAACAGTTATACAGACTTCATCTTCTGGGCATTTTGCTCTTCTTTGTCTTGATCTCAGAGGACCTACTTTTCCCTAATGCAAACTTGTGATGGCAACCATCCAAATATAGAATTCGTCTCAGTCCCATGTGAATGGTACCTCACTTGCTATACAAAAATGCAAATATACTTTAGTGCCTAATCTTTACAATTCTCTCTGATAGAAAGAAAGAAAGAAAGAAAGAAAGAAAGAAAGAAAGAAAGAAAGAAAGAAAGAAAGAAAGAAAGAAAGAAAGAAAAAGAGAGGAAGGAAGAAAGGAAGGAAGAAAAGAAAAGCTCATTCATGTTTCCACATGCCTTCTAGTTACTATCGCATTCCTTCTTCTGCTTCACAGTAAACCCCTTTCATTGTTGTGGCCTGTAGTCTCTATTTCTCTGTATTTCCCATTCTCTCCTCAATTCTTTAACACACCACTGAACTCTCTTTGCAGGTGTTACCATTGGCCTGTCACCTTACTCTCCTTTTCAGCAGGATTCAATGCAGTGGAAAATTGCCTCCATGTTGAGTTACTTTCATTTTTAATTTTTTTGTGACACCATGTTTTCTTCCTGTTTTAATTTCCACTTTTTGATATCCTTTTATCTTCCTCCTACATCAAATATCACTGTGTCTCTTACATGGTCTTTGTCCTATACTTTAAATCCACTCCCACTGAGTGATATTATCAAATCCTATTGATCTAATATCTCTATTTATTGATTACCCCAAAAAGCATATCTTCAGGCCTGTATTCTGCCTTGATCTAAAGACCAATTCCTACTTGATAATTCCATGTGGATATCAAATAGGAAACTCAAAATTAGCATGATGAGTACTATAAAACAAAAACAAAACTTTTTTTCCTACCTGCTTATAATTTCAATAAATCACACTAACCAGAGCACAATCCAGCCAGTTGCCCAAATCAAAATTCCAGATCTTTTCTTACCCTCTTCCTTATATTTTATCCTTTACCAAGGCCTTTTAAGTCCAAACCAAAATACATTTCGCACAGTTCAAATTCCCTTCACTTTTGCTTCTACCATTCTAGCAAAATTAACATTACCTCTCATAGAATATAGTAATAGCCTGCTAATGATTTCTTATAATTTGCTATTTTTATTTATTTACCTTACTTTGTTGTGGCATAATTTATAAATCATAGAATTGATTCAAGTGTACAATTTGAAGTTATATTAAATTTATACAATTGTGAAACAATTACCCCAAAACAACTTCCATTTTTTTCAAAACTTTAAAACTTCCATTACATAAAAAGATTCCTTGATGGTGGTTTGAAGTTAGTCCTGGGCCTCTCTCCAGCTCCAGCAAACCACAGATATGCTTTCTATGTTCATAATTTGCCTTTACTGGAAATTTCATATAAATGGAATCACAAAATAAATTGTCTTCTCCTATTTAACAGTGTTTTGAGTTTTATCCGTGTTGCCAAATGTATTCATGGCTTGTTCCTTTTCCTTGCTGAGTAGTATGTTATCATATGGTAAAGCATATTTATTTAATTCCTTTGGTAGTTGAAATACATCAGGGTTGTTCACAGCTTTTGACTATTATGAAAATGCTGCTACAAACATTAGCATATACTCTTTGTATGGACATGTTTGGGCTGATATCATGAAAAGGAATACAGGATGGTACGATAGGCATTTCTCTAATTTAGAAGAAGAAAATGTCCAACTGTTTGTGGCTGAACCATTTTATACTTGCATCAATAATGTAAAAGGATTTCAATTCCTGCACATTCTTGTCAATGCATGGCACTGTCAGATTTTATGCAATGTGTAGTGGTTCCTCATCACAGAATTAATTTGACTTTCCCAGTGATTAATGATGCTAAAGTCTTTTTATGTTACCATGATTTGTTGAGACTTTTTTGTTTTGTTTTGTTTCTTAGTATAAATGGGTATTAGATGTCAAAATGATTTTTCTTCATTTACTGATACAATCATCTTTTTTTGTTTTTCTTTAATCTATTTATATGGTATTATACATTAATACTTTTAATGTTAAATCAACCTCAGATTATTGGGGTAAACTTCATTTGTTTATGATATAATTTTTTTTGCTTGCTATATGTGTTTACTAATATTTTGTTTAAAATCTTCACATTTCTATTCATAAAGGGTTATTTTTGTAGTTTTCTTGAGATACACGTACCCAGATTTTGTATCAAGTAATCCAAGTTTCAAAAAGGAGTTAGGAAATATTCCCTTCTCTATTTTCTGAGTCTGTTTTGAAATGGTATTATTTTTTTCCTTAAATGTATGCTAGAATTCACAGTAAAGTCATCTAGACCTGGAGTTTTCTTTGTGAGAAATATTTTAATAATTAATTCAAGCCTTTTACTTGATATATCTATTTAGATTTTTAAAAATCTTTTATTTAAACAGCTTGGGGAATTTTTGACATTCTAGGAATTTTCCTTTCCCCTCTCATTTGTCTAATTTGTTTGCATAAAATTATTCATTATATTCCATTGTCAATCCAATGGGTGAAAGGCCTAAATGTGAAATAGGAAACTATCAAAATCCTAGAGGAGACCACAGGCAGCAATCTCTTTGACGCGGCCACAGTAACTTCTTACTAGACACACCACCAGAGGTAGGGAAACCAAAGAAAAATGAACTATTGGGACCTCATCAAGACAAAAAGCTTCTGCACAGTGAAGGAAACAATCAAAAAACTGAAAGGCAGTCCACGGAATGGGAGAAGGTATTTGCAAGTGACACATCTGATAATGGGTTAGTATTCAATATCTATAAAGAAGCTGTCAAACTCAAAACCCAAAAAACCCAAATAATCCAGTTAAGAAATGGGCAGAAGTCATGAATAGACTTTTTTCCAAAGAAGACATACAGATGACTAATGGACACATGAAAAGATGCTCAACATCACTCATCATCCGGGAAATACAAATCAAAATCACAATAAGGTACCACATCACCCCTGTCACAATGACTAAAATTAACAATACAAGAAGCAACAAGTGTTGGTAAGAATGCGGAGAAAGGAGAACATTTGCACACTGTTGGTGGGAAAAAAACTGGTGTAGCCACTCTAGAAAACAGTATGGAGGTTACTCAAAAAGTTAAAAATAGAACTACCCTATGATCCAGCAATTGCACTACTATGTATTTACCCAAAGGACACAAAATACAGATTCAAAGGGGTATATGTACCCCAATGTTTACAGCAGCACTATCAATAATAGCCAAATGATGGAAAGAGCCCAAATGTTTATTGACTGATAAATGAATAAAGAAGATGTGGTACATATCTATATCTGCATATATAGATTATATAGATATAGATAATACAGATATAGATGATATTGATGATGATATTTATATAGATGATATATATAGATAGATACAGATATAGATATAGATGATATAGATATAGATGATGATATAGATGATGATATAGATATAGATATAGATATAGATATAGATATAGATATAGATATAGATAGATATGCACAATAGACATAAGACTCTTTACAACAGAGAACAAATTAAGGGTTGACGGAGGGAGGTGTGGGGGGGATGGGTTAAATGAGTGATGGGCATTTAAGGAAGGCACTTTTTGGGATGAACACTGGGTGTTACATGTAAGAGATGAGTTGCTGGGTTCTACTCCTGAAGCCAAGACTACACTGTATGTTAACTGACTTTTATTTAAATTTAAAAAAAATAAACACTGATTCAAAAAGTTACATGCACCCCAATGATTATATCAGCATTATCAGCAACACCCAAATTATGGAAAGAGCCCAAATCTCCATTGACTGAGGGATCTATAAAGAAGAGGTGGTATACATATATACAATGGATTATTACTCAGCCACAAAAAAGAATGAAATCCTGTCATTTGCATTGACATGAATGGAGACATGATTTCACTCATCTGTGGAATGTAAGACACAAAACGATGAACCTAGAAGAAGGGTAGAAAAATAAGATAAAAAACAGAGAGGGAAGCAAACCATAAGAGACTCTTAACTATAGAGAACCAACTGAGGGTTGCTGGAAGGGAAGTCAGTGGAGGGATGGGCTAAATCAGTGATGGGTACTAAGGACAGTACTTGTCGTTGGATGTTATATGTAAGTGATGAATCACTAAATTCTACTCCTGAAAACAATATTACGCTATATGTTAACTACCTAGAATTTAAAAAAAAATTGAAAAAATATTCCATTGTAATCCTTTTTATATCTGCAGTGTTGATGGTGATATCTCCTCAATCATTCCTGATTTGAGGTTTTAATGTCATGCCTCCTTTTTTCTCTTGGCTAGTTTAGCTGAAAATCAAATCTGATGATCTTGCAAAGGAATCAAACTTTGGTTTTATGAAATTCTGTTTTTCTTTTCAATTTTCTCTTTTGGCAGTGATCTTTATTATTTCACTGTTTATACTGACTTTGCATTTAACTTTCTCTTCTTTGTCTCCATTGAGGTATACGCTTAATTTATTGACTTTTCCCTACCATAGAATTTAAAGGTACATTTGTATTTCCTTGATGAGGAGTGATGTTGAGCAACTTTTCACGTGCCTGTTGGCCATCTGAATGTCTTCTTTAGACAAGTGTCTATTCACGTTTTCTGCCCATTTCTTCACTGGATTATTTGTTTTTCGGGTGTGGAGTTTGGTGAGCTCTTTATAGATTTTGGATACTAGCCCTTTGTCCAATATGTCATTTGCAAATATCTTTTCCCATTCCGTTGGTTGCCTTTTAGTTTTGTTGATTGTTTCTTTTGCTGTGCAGAAGCGTTTTATCTTCATGAGGTCCCAATAGTTCATTTTTGCTTTTAATTCCCTTGCCTTTGGTGATGTGTCAAGTAAGAAATTGCTACAGCTGAGGTCAGAGAGGTTTTTTCCTGCTTTCTCCTCTAGGGTTTTGATGGTTTCCTGTCTCACATGCAGGTCCTTTATCCATTTTGAGTTTATTTTAGTGAATGGTGTAAGAAAGTGGTCTAGTTCCATTCTTCTGCATGTTGCTGTCCAGTTCTCCCAGCACCATTTGTGAAAGAGACTGTCTTATTTCCATTGGATATTCTTTCCTGCTTTCTCAAAGATTAGTTGGCCATACATTTGTGGGTCTAATACTGGAGACTTTATTCTATTCTATCGGTCTATGTGTCTGTGTTTGTGCCAATACCATGTTGCCTTGATGATTATAGCTTTGTAGTAGAGGCTAAAGTCTGGGATTGTGATGCCTCCTACTATGGTTTTATTCTTCAATACTACTTTGGCTATTCAGGGTCTTTCAAAACCACACTGAGATATCACCTCATGCTAGTCAGAGTGGCTAAAATGAACAAGTCAGGAGACTATAGATACCGGAGAGGATGTGGAGAAATGGGAACCCTATTGCACTGTTGGTGGGAGTGCAAACTGGTGCAGCCACTCTGGAAAACAGTGTGGAGGTTCCTCAAAAAATTAAAAATAGATCTACCCTATGACCCAGCAATAGCACTGCTAGAAATTTACCCAAGGGACACAGGAGTGCTGATGCAGAGGGGCACTTGTACCCCAATGTTTACAGCAGCACTTTCAACAATAGCCAAATTATGGAAAGAACCTAAATGTCCATCAACTGATGAATGGATAAAGAAATTGTGGCTTATATTCACAATGGAATACAATGTGGCAATGAGAAAGAATGAAATTTGGCCTTTTGTAGCAACGTGGTTGGAACTGGAGAATGTTATGCTAAGTGAAATAAGTCATACAGAGAAAGACAGATACCATATGTTTTCACTCTTATGTGGATCCTGAGAAACTTAACAGAAGACCATGGGGGAGGGTAAGGAGGAAAAAATTACAGAGAGGGAAGGAGGCAAACCATAAGAGACTCTTAAAAACTGAGAATAAACTGAGAGTTGATGGCGGGTGGGAGGGAGGGGAAAGTGGGTGATGGGCAATGAGGGGGGCACCTGTTGGGATGACCACTGGGTGTTGTATGGAAACCAATGTGACAATAAATTTCATATTAAAAAAAAAGAAGTTGAAGGTACATATTTTCCTCTAAGCAGTGTTAGCTGAATTTCATAAATTTCACACATTTTTTTTAATATATGAAGTTTTTTGTCAAATTGGTTTCCATACAACACCCAGTGCTCATCCCAAAAGATGCCCTCTTCGATGCCCATCACCTACCCTCCCCTCCCTCCCACCCCCCATCAACCCTCAGTTTGTTCTCACTTTTTAACAGTCTCTTATGCTTTGGCTCTCTTCCACTCTAACTTCTTTTTTTTTCTCCTTCCCCTCCCCCATAGGTTTCTGTTAAGTTTCACAGGATCCACATAAGAGTGAAAACATATGGTATCTGTCTTTCTCTGTATGGCTTATTTCACTTAGCATCACACTCCCCAGTTCCATCCACGTTGCTACAAAGGGCCATATTTCATTCTTTCTCATTGCAACGTAGTACTCCATTGTGTACATAAACCAAAATTTCTTTACCCATTCACCAGTTGATGGACATTTAGGGTTTTTCCACAATTTGGCTATTGTTGAGAGTGCTGCTATAAACATTGGGGTACAAGTGCCCCCTCTGCATCAGTACTCCTGTATCCCTTGGGTAAATTCCTAGCAGTGCTACTGCTGGGTCATAGGGTAGGTCTATTTTTAATTTTTGAGGAACTTCCACATTGTTTTCCAGAGTAGCTGTATCAGTTTGCATTCCCACCAACAGTGCAAGAGGGTTCCTGTTTCTCCACATCCTCACCAGCATCTATAGTCTCCTGATTTGTTCATTTTGGCCACTCTGACTGGCGAGAGGTGATAGCTGAGTGTGGTTTTGATTTGTATTTCCCTGATGAGGAGCGATGTTGAGCATCTTTTCATGTGCCTGTTGGCCATCTGGATGTCTTCATTAGAGAAGTGTCTATTCATGTTTTCTGCCCATTTCTTCACTGGGTTATTTGTTTTTCGGGTGTGGAGTTTGATGAGCTCTTTATAGATTTTGGATACTAGCCCTTTGTCCAATATGTCATTTGCAAATATCTTTTCCCATTCTGTTGGTTGCCTTTTAGTTTTGTTGATTGTTTCCTTTGCAGTGCAGAAGTTTTTTTTTTTTAATCTTCATGAGGTCCCAATAGTTCATTTTTGCTTTTAATTCCCTTGCCTTTGGGGATGTGTCAAGTAAGAGATTGCAGTGGCTGAGGTCAGAGAGGTCTTTTCCTGCTTTCTCCTCTAGTGTTTTGATGGTTTCCTGTCTCACATGCAGGTCCTTTATCCATTTTGAGTTTATTTTAGTGAATGGTGTAAGAAAGTGGTCTAGTTCCATTCTTCTGCATGTTGCTGTCCAGTTCTCCCAGCACCATTTGTGAAAGAGACTGTCTTTTTTCCATTGGATATTCTTTCCTGCTTTGTCAAAGATGAGTTGGCCATACGTTTGTGGGTCTAGTTCTGGTGTTTCTATTCTATTCCATTGATCTATGTGTCTGTGTTTGTGCCAATACCATGCTGTCTTGATGAGTACAGCTTTGTAGTAGAGGCTAAAGTCTGGGATTGTGATGCCTCCTGCTTTGGTCTTCTTCTTCAAAATTACTTTGGCTATTCGGGGCCATTTGTGGTTCCATATGAATTTTAGGATTGCTTGTTCTAGCTTTGAGAAGAATGCTGGTGCAATTTTGATTGGGATTGCATTGAATGTGTAGGTAGCTTTGGGTAGTATTGACATTTTAACAATATTTATTCTTCCAACCCATGAGCACGGAATGTTTTTCCATTTCTTTATATCTTCTTCAATTTCCTTCATAAGCTTTCTATAGTTTTAAGCATACAGATCTTTTACATCTTTGGTTAGATTTATTCCTAGGTATTTTATGCTTCTTGGTGCAATTGTGAATGGGATCAATATCTTTATTTGTCTTTCTGTTGCTTCATTATTAGTGTATAAGAATGCAACTGATTTCTGTACATTGATTTTGTCTCCTGCAACTTTGCTGAATTCATGTATCAGTTCTAGCAGACGTTTGGTGGAGTCTATCGGATTTTCCAAGTATAATATCATGTCATCTGCGGAAAGTGAAAGTTTGACTTCATCTTTGCCAATTTTGATGCCTTTGATTTCCTTTTGTTGTCTGATTGCTGATGCTAGCACTTCCAACACTATGTTAAACAACAGCGGTGAGAGTGGACATCCCTGTCGTGTTCCTGATCTCAGGGAAAAAGCTCTCAGTTTTTCCCCATTGAGGATGATGTTACCTGTGGGCTTTTCATAAATGGCTTTTATGATCTTTAAGTATGTTTCTTCTATCCTGACTTTCTCAAGGGTTTTTATTAAGAAAGGATGCTGAATTTTGTCAAATGCTTTTTCTGCATCGATTGACAGGATCATATGGTTCTTATCTTTTCTTTTATTAATATGATGTATCACATTGACTGATTTGCAAATGTTGAACCAGCCCTGCATCCCAGGAATGAATCCCACTTGATCATGGTGAATAATTCTTTTTATAAACTGTTGAATTCGATTTGCTAGTATCTTATTGAGAATTTTTGCATCCACATTCATCAGGGATATTGACCTTTTGTTCTCTTTTTTTGCTGGGTCTCTGTCTGGTTTAGGAATCAAAGTAATACTGGCTTCATAGAATGAGTCTGGAAGTTTTCCTTCCCTTTCTATTTTTGGAATAGCTTGAGAAGGATAGGTATTATCTCTGCTTTAAATGTCTGGTAGAATTCCCCAGGGAAGCCATCTGGTCCTGGACTCTTATTTGTTGGGAGATTTTTGATAACTGCTTCAATTTCTTTGCTCGTTATGGGTCTGTTCAAGCTTTCTATTTCCTCCTGTTTGAGTTTTGGAAGCGTGTGGGTGTTTAGGAATTTGTCCATTTCTTCCAGGTTGTCCAGTTTGTTGGCATATAATTTTTCATAGTATTCCCTGATAATTGATTGTGTTTCCAAGGGATTGGTTGTAATAATTCCATTTTCATTCATGATTTTATCTATTTGGGTTATCTCCCTTTTCTTTTTGAGAAGCCTGGCTAGAGGTTTATCAATTTTGTGTATTTTTTCAAAAAAACAACTCTTGGTTTCGTTGATCTGCTCTACAGTTTTTTAGATTCTATATTGTTTATTTCTGCTCTGATCTTTATTATTTCTCTTCTTCTGCTGGATTTAGGCTGTCTTTGTTGTTCTGCTTCTATTTCCTTTAAGTATGCTGTTAGATTTTGTATTTGGGATTTTTCTTGTTTCTTGATATAGGCCTAGATTGAAATGTATTTTCCTCTCAGGACTGCCTTTGCTGCATCCCAAAGCGTTTGGATTGTCGTGTTTTCATTTTCGTTTGTTTCCATATATTTTTTAATTTCTTCTCTAATTGCCTGGTTGACCCACTCATTCTTTAGTAGGGTGTTCTTTAACCTCCATGCTTTTGGAGGTTTTCCAGACTTTTTCCTGTGGTTGATTTCAAGCTTCATAGCATTGTGGTCCGAAAGTATGCATGGTATGATCTCAATTCTTGTATACTTATGAAGGGCTGTTTTGTGACACAGTATGTGATCTGTCTTGTAGAATGTTCCATGTGCACTCGAGAAGAAAGTATATTCTGTTGCTTTGGGATGCAGAGTTCTAAATATATCTGTCAAGTCCATCTGATCCAATGTATCATTCAGGGCCCTTGTTTCTTTATTGACCATGTGTCTAGATGATCTATCCATTGTTGTAAGTGGGGTATTAAAGCCCCCTGCAATTACTACATTCTTGTCAATAAGGTTGCTTATGTTTGTGAGTAATTGTTTTATATATTTGGGGGCTCCCGTATTCAGCGCATAGACATTTATAATTGTTAGTTCTTCCTGATGGATACACCCTGTAATTATTATATAATGCCCTTCTTCATCTCTTGTTACAGCCTTTAATTTAAAGTCTAGTTTGTCTGATATAAGTATGGCTACTCCAGCTTTCTTTTGACTTCCAGTAGCATGATAAATAGTTCTCCATCCCCTCACTTTCAATCTGAAAGTGTCCTCAGGTCTAAAATGAGTCTCTTGTAGACAGCAAAGAGATGGGTCTTGTTTTTTTATCCATTTTGATACTCTATGTCTTTTGGTTGGCGCATTTAATCCATTTACATTCAGTGTTATTATAGAAAGATATGGGTTTAGAGTCATCATGATGTCTGTAGGTTTCATGCTTGTAGCGATGTCTCTGGTACTTTGTCTCACAGGATCCCCCTTACGATCTCTTGTAGGGCTGGCTTAGTGGTGATGAATTCCTTCAGTTTTTGTTTATTTGGGAAGACCTTTATCTCTCCTTCTATTCTAAATGACAGATTTTCTGGATAGAGGATTCTCGGCTGCATATTTTTTCCGTTCATCACATTGAAGATTTCCTGTCATTCCTTTCTGGCCTGCCAAGTTTCAGTAGAGAGATCCATCACTAGTCTTATTGGTCTCCCTTTAGATGTTAAAACATTTATCCCTAGCTGCTTTCAGAATTTTCTCTTTATCCTTGTATTTTGCCAGTTTCACTATGATATGTCATGCAGAAGATCAATTCAAGTTACGTCTGAAGGGAGTTCTCTGTGCCTCTTGGATTTCAATGCCTTTTTCCTTCCCCAGATCAAGGAAGTTGTCAGCTATTATTTTTTCAAGTACACCTTCAGGACCTTTCCCTCTCTCTTCCTCCTCTGGAATACCAATTATGCGTAGATTATTTCTCTTTAGTGTATCACTTAGTTCTCTAATTTTCCCCTCATACTCCTGGATTTTTTATCTCTCTTTTTCTCAGCTTCTTCTTTTTCCATAATTTTATCTTCTAGTTCACCTATTCTCTCCTCTGCCTCTTCAATCTGAGCTGTGGTCGTCTCCATTTTATTTTGAAACTCATCAATCGCATTTTTTAGCTCCTCCTGGCTGTTCCTTAGTCCCTTGATCTCTGTAGCAATAGATTATCTGCTGGCCTTTATACTGTTTTCAAGCCCAGCGATTAATTTTATGACTATTATTCTAAATTCTCTTTCTGTTATATTGTTTAAATCCTTTTTGATCAGTTCGTTAACTGTTGTTATTTCTTGGAGATTCTTTTGAGGGGAATTCTTCCATTTTGTCATTTTGGATAGTCCCTGGAGTGGTGCAGAACTGCAGGGCACTTCCCCTGTGCTGTATTGAATAACGTGCATTGGTGGGCAGGCCGCAGTGAGACCTGATGTCTGCCCCCAGCCCACCGCTGGGGCCACAGTCAGACTGGTGTGTACCTTCTCTTCCCCTCGCTTAGGGGTGGGATTCATTGTGGGGTGGCATGACCTGTCTGGGCTACTTGCACACTGCCAGGCTTGTGGTGCTGGGGATCTGGCATATTAGCTGGGGTGGATCAGCAAGGTGCATGGGGTCGGGAGGGGCAGGCTCAGTTCGCTTTTCCTTCAGAGATCCACTTTGGGAGAGGCTCTGCCGCACCGGGAGGGAGTCAGACCCGCCGCCAGAGGGATGGATCTGCAGAAGCACAGCGTTGGGTGTTTGCACGGTGCCGCCAGTTCCCTGACAGGAACCGGTTCCCTTTGGGATTTTGGCTGGGGGATGGGCGAAGGAGATGACGCTGGTGAGCGCCTTTGTTTCTTGCCAAGCTGAGCTCTGTCATCCAGGGCTCAACAACTCTCCCTCCCGTTGTCCTCCAGCCCTCCTGCTCTCAGAGCAGAGCTGTTAACTTATAACCTTCCAGATGTTAAGTCCCGCTTGCTGTCAGAACACACTCTATCCAGCCCCTCCACTTTTGCAAGCCAGACTTGGGGGCTCTGCTTTGCCAGTGGGCTGCCCCTCCGCCCATGGTCCCTCCTGCCAGTCCATGTAGCACGCACAGCCTCACCGCCCTTCCTACTCTCTTCCATGGACCTCTTGTCTATGCTTGGCTCTGGAGACTCCTTTCTGCTAGTCTTCTGGTGATTTTCTGGGTTATTTAGGCAGATGTGGGTGGAATCTAAGTGATCAGCAGGACACGGTGAGCCCAGCGTCCTCCTACGCTGCCATCTTCTGACACATTATTTTTAATTTAACTCAATTTAAAATATTTTATAATTGTGCTTTTTATTTCTTCTTTGTCCCATGGTTTATTAGAAGTGTGTGGTTTAATTTCCATAACTTGGGATAAGGTACAGATATCTTTCTTTCTTTTTTTAATTTCTAATCTGATTCTATTGTGGCCGAAAAATATTCTACACATGACTTTAATTATTCTAAACTTATTTTGACTTGTTTTATGGCCTTGTATATGGTCTCTCCTTGAGAATGTTGTATGTGTTTTTGAAGGCTTAGTGTTATGCTACTGTTAAGTGGAGTGTATAGATATATGTAAATAGAGATATATAGATATATATGTGCCAACTTTCCATAACAGATCAATACATAGATAGATAGATGATAGATAGATAGATAGATAGATAGATAGATACATCAGTTATGACAAGTTAGTTGATAATGTCTTTTAAATCTTTTATGTCTTTACTGATTTTCTGTTTAGTTGTTCTATCCATTACTGATACAGAATTATTAAAATTCCCAACTATAGTTGTTTAATAGCCTATTTTTATTTTCAATTCTCTCATTTTTTAAATTCATATATATTTGTGGCTAGGTTTTAGGTGCACAGACATTTATAATTACTGTAAGTTCAGCATGTGTTCATACCTTTAAATATCTCTCTTTGCCTCTAGTAATATTTCTTGTATTAAGGTCTATTTTGTCTGGTAGTGTAAACGTTCCAGCTTTGTTATGAATATGGTTTTCATGGTGAAACTTTTTCCATCCTTTACTTCCAACTAATTTGTATCTTTGACTCTAAGTTATGCTGCTGTGGGTAGCACATACTTGGATTTTTCTTTTTTATTTGTCTGATAATCTCTGCTTTTTGACTGGAGTTTATAGTTGATTCAAATTTAATGTAACTATTGATTTGGTTGGATTTATATTTGTATTGTTGATATTTTTTATATGTTCCAGCCTTTTTTGGTTCTTCCTTTTCTCCTTTGTTGTGTTCTTTCACGTTAAAGATTTTTATTGTGCTGTTTTAATGTTTGACTGCTTTTTTTCTTTAAGACCTTTTAATATGTCATTCCACTGCTTTTCAGCCTCCATTTTTTTTTCTACTGATTAAAAAGTCAGGAATTATTTCAATGTTTTTTACTCTTTAACTTGATTAGTCATTTTCTTTTTGCTATTATCAGTCTTGGGCTATGGGCAATTTGGTTATGATGTTTCTATGTGTTAATATCTTTGCATTTATCACAGTTAAGATTGAGCTTCTTGGACATGTGTACTACTTGTTATTGTTGCTAAATATATAAAATTTTTAACATGATCTCTTCAGTTATTGATTCTGCTACTTTGCTTTCTTCTTCTGGACCTACCAATATACATATATTGGCATGCTGATGTTGCCCCACAAATATTTGAGACTCTGTTCATTTTTATTCAATATTTTTCTCTATATTATTTGAACTTGAGACTTTTCTATTTGTCTTCAAGTTCACTGATTCTTCCTTCTCTTTTCTCAAATCTGCTGAGTCCATGAAGTGATTTTTAAAAATTTCAGTTTATTATATTTTTTAATTCTTTTATTTCTGTCTTATAGTTTCGATTTCTCTATGGACTTTCCCTATTCATTCAATCACTACAATTACATTTCCTTTAACTACTTGAACATAATTTTCTTTAATTATTTGAATCATGATTCTTTGAATTATTTGTCTGCTAAAACCAATACATGTGTGCTTTAAGAGTCAGATTATATTGATTGCTTTTTTCTTAATTATGGTTCATGCTTTCCTGTTTCTTTGAAAGTCTCAGATTGTTTTCTTTAAGACCTCAGGATCTTAAAAATTATAGCATAGACATCCCACATTTGTAATTGTTTTTCAAAGGGTTGCTATGTTTATGTTATTTTTTCTTTTTGTTCATTTTTAGTAACTTGTGTGAATTTAAACTGTGACATCTATATTCCCACAATAAATCTCTTTTGCAAAGTGCAGCCACTGTTGTGTCTTCTCATATTATTTTTATTTTTATTTCATTTTTTAGCCTGGCTTCTCAGGAGTTGCTCATGTGTCTGCACATCTTGGTGACACACCAATAAACCTTAAGCCAAAAACACTTTGCTGATTGATCTGCATGTTATTTGGGAAGCATACTTAATATTCAACTAGTTTTCAAATACCTCTTTGCTTTGACTTTCTAGCAGGTTCTCTTGGGTTTCCCCAACATGGTTGTAGTTTCTCAGAAAGCCAGGGGTGCATACAAAGCTTATTTAATGCTTCCATGACTGTTATTTCCAGATTCTCCTTGTTAAATTTCTTTCTGGTGCCCTACTTACAAACTCAAATGACCAAAATTGTGTTTATTTTTTACTAATTTTGCCTAGTTTAGTTAACACAGCCTTTGTTGTTTTTTTTTTTTCCTTCCAGTTCAAGTTAAGCCTGCACTCCGGCAGCACAGCTGTTCATTTTTTAAAAAGCCAACTAGAACCAGGTAAAACTACTTTAAAAAAAAAAAAAAAAAAAGGTCAGTGGTGAGAGAATGGTGTCCTTACCTGAAGCTGTAAAAGTTTTTCCAGTATAAATGAGTGTTTCTAAATTTATTGCATGGCTTTAGTCAAATCCCAGATTCTGAAAATGTTTCTGTTGTTATATTTTTTTAAATAATTTATCCAGAGAGGAAGTGCCTCATACATCATATGAAGTAGGCAGAAATTCCTCTTTTCCTGACAACATTTTTCCTGCTTTAGAGTGTTTTACATTAAAAGGAATAACAAACTGACACTACTATTGGCTGAAACATCTTTTTCTGACAGAAAACATGACTTCATGTTTGATGCTCATACAGATAATCAAGAGGGTAAAGACACTATGGTAAGGAAGAGTGGTAAAACAAACAAGCAAACAAACAAACAAAAACTGCTGAACTGATGTTCCTGGGTAGACACAGGAAAGGATTTAGTGCAAATTTGAAAGAATTGTGTGTGTGTGTTTTTTTTTTAAGGTTTATTCATTTTTGAGAGAAAGAGGGAGGGAGAGCGCATGGGAGAAACAGAGAGAGAGGGAGACAGAGGATCTGAAGCAGGCTCCATTGTTCTGTCAGTGTAAAGTCTGACATGGGGCTCAGACCCATAAACTGTGAGATCACAACCTGCATGGAAGTCAGATGTGTAACCCACAGAGCCACCCAGGGGCCCCTGGAAGAATTGGTTTTAGAAAGGATTATGCATATTTCATCTAATTTACATAAGGTAACCAAGAAATCAGCATATATTTGAATCTCTTAGGTGAATAAATGTAATTTAGGGCACTGGATATTGTTTTCTGATTGTTTCATTTTTCTCAATGAAGTAGGAAGTGAATTCAGCAACAAAGAATAAAGATTGGGTAAGATGTAAGGGAATGGGAGAAGAGTCATTAAGTACGATTGTTTGAAAGCACAGAGTGTGTGAGCTATTTGGTAATGAGTCAACATGGTTGTACGATTTCTTCTAGCACTTTGGGCTGTACAAATACAGATGGAAAGGTGAGGGAATAGCTAGACTTAACCAGGAGAAGTGTTATAATATAGGACAAGGAAATGTTGAATGAAAAGGAGGTCTAATGACTTTCTCTAGGATAAAACAGATGAAAAATTAAAACTGGTTTCAAGTAAAATTAAAACTGGTATATCATACTTCACAGACTACTCTTTCTGCTAAACTGTGCCATTTTGTGTCTGAAGAAGCAGATCCTTGATAAAATAGAGCTCCAGACAATAGGAAATTGATTGTTAGGATAATCTGGGAGTCTTCCTGGAAGAGGTTAGGCTACAGGTACCATTGGTTTCTGTAGCTATATGACTGAGGCAAGTCATGATATCCTCAGAATAGTCCAAACCACCAGCTGAAAGCCTCAGACAGTTTGTATCAAATACTTTGTGTGTGTGTGTATTGCTGTCTCTAACAGTACTTCAAAGAGACTGGGGAGCACTAAACACCCTAATAAACTTGAAACTCCTTAAGGGCAAAGACTTTGTCTTTTAACTCCTTATCCTTAATGATTTGGAGTACTTAAAGGCAGTTGAAAAAGAATAAAAACTCATCTATAGAAATTACACACACACACACACACACACACACACACACACCTCACATGTAGGATTATATAAAACTATAAATATACAAATAATCATAGATTCCTAAACATAATCACAAACTCTTTGTAAAAATATACAGACACACTTATTATAAAGCACTAGCTCTTAAGGTTTATTGAATAGGTGGTCTTCTATAGGTTGTAATACACACTGGAAAAGAAATGAGTTTAGAAATTTAAAATACATAGACTTCTACAATACATTCTCTAATGTGCCAAATAAAAGCATCATCATAAGAATTATTTATATCTGGCTTTTGTTTTCTGCTTTTATAATGTAACTATGCTTCTGAAGGAAAATAATGAGATGAGAAGGAGCATGAAGAGGTGGTGGAAAGGGCCTGTGGACACTTGAAGGACTGACAACACAAGGGCACATACTGATGGAACAATGAATGAGCTATTTCTGTAACTTTAAGAATTACCTCACTGATGACAAAAAATTACAGAAAAAATAATTAAAAGAAATGAAAGAAATTATATATGATAGATTGAACTAACAGCCCAGGAAATCAGAGACTGCAACAAATTCGGAAAACTTTGTTCTTGGTGTTCCTGATGGAGAGTCCAACCAAACCTTCTCTCCAATCCAAAACAACAGTAAATCCCAGCTCTATTTCAGGGTAAATCACAACACTATGTCATCACTGAGACTGAGACTGGTTTTGGAGTCAGAGACCTGGACCAACATTTGGCTGGAATCCTAGAACTTATTTAGTGATTCAACATGAGACAAATCTTTATACAAATATATTATATATATATATACATATATATGTATGTGTACATATATGTGTATATATATATATATATATATATATATATATATATATCATAAGTGCACATATGTGTGTAAGGGAGAAGTGGATCCTTCTTCAAACTTGGCTGACAGAGTGAAAATAAAATGAAGAAAAATTTAAAATTTTTTGACAAAACAAAGGACAGTTTGACAGATGGGTTCAGACTCCTTAGGGGAATCATGATGGAATAGCCTAGAGGCTAACAACACTCCTCTGGGATGTTTACAGAGGAGTTGTGAAATTGTTATAGAGTCGTGATGGCTCCAAACACCACCAGAGGTTTGAGAAGTCTTCATAAGTGTCCTGTTGCTAATCTCAGGGAAGGAAAGAAGCCAAATCAATTCTGAACTGGAGCATAGAGATTGATAGAGGTAATAAATTAATCTTAAAATAGTTTTTACATGTCCTCTACATAGTGAGTGCTGTGTGGAATTATTTATGTACATTATTTCACTAAATCCTCATAGAAATTCTAGCAAGGGAAATGATAAGAGCAGATGACAAGAGTCTAGACAAGAAAAGATGGAAGAAAATATGTGTATGTGTGGGTATTAAGGACTATATGTACTATAGGGGAGAGCCTAGTTCATGGGGAAGAATGAAATAAAGACTGGATGGAAGAGTATATGAATTGAACTGGGAGGTAGAAAAAGAGGGGGCTGAACATTTAGAGAGAATGTAAAAGGGAAAGAATAGAGATAGGAATGAGGGGGAAATAAGATGAGGTAAAACACATTTGGATAAAGAAAAACAGTCAAAAGCATTAGAAACAAGAATCTGTGAAAACAAGAATCACCATTTCCATAGAACAACAGTGCTTCCATAGGTCCTGGGGATTTCAAGAATATCAAAGATTTTTCAAGTCTTTCCACATAAAGCATCCAGCAGGAGTGAGCCAACTGATTCTTCCCAAATGAAAGCCACCAGAATTGCTTGAGAAGAGGCATCAGCAGGCCCAAACAAGTGAAGGACTCTCACTTACCATGTAAAATATAAAAAGCCCTTCTTCAGGGAGCAGCCAAAGGGTTAGACAGACACCACAAAGTGTTTTGTTTAAATTTGAGCATAGTGATTTATTGGGAGAGATAAATCCCAACTATGTGTTATGTGTTGTAGATTCTGAATCCAGATTCTGTTTGCAACACATAACACAACCTTTGTAAGTGGACTACACTGTCTCTTGATGATTCCTCTGTGTCTAAGAGATCAGATTCTGCAAAGTAACTTCTGCATAGTGCTGTCTCCAAAACAGTAATTCCTCAACTCACAGCAGAAGAACAGGAAGCAGATGGATAGAGAAGCCTACCTGACTGGTCACCTTGTTGGCTCTTGAGATTTTTCTTTCTCCTTTCCCATATCAGGCACCTAGGTGAGAATAAAGACACTATAATATCTTTCAAAGACTCCTCATTTAAGTTTTTTTATCTGTTCCATTTTAGAAAAGGAGATGCTTTTCTTGGTTAATGATTCCCAACCTACATATAGAAGATCAGGGAGGAGTTTGAGGATTTGTAAGACTTCTGAAAAAAATAATGACATTCAATCATTCACATTAATTAATTTATTATTTAATTCCTTCATTTCATACATTTGGAAACACTAATATATGCTTAACATGTGTTTTATTAAGTGATGAACATATAAATATTCCTTCCTTTAGGGAGTTTAACTTCTAGCAGGAGAGAGGGACATGAAACAAATAATCATACAATATTTAACTGTACTCACTTATGATAAGGACATGCCCAGAATATGAAAACAGCATACTAAGAAATCTTAACCACTATGAGCATTTGGAAAAGGCTTACTTGGAATGGATATATAGGCTTTGACTCGGCAAAGAAGAGTTGTATGGGAGGTAGAGAGAGGCATAAAGAACAGGGAAGAACATATGTGGAAATCCTGTATCAGGAAGTATCTCACTCGGATCCAGGAACTGAAACACTGAAAATTTGGCTGGATTAAAGAGACCAAAGGGGAGAGAAATAATGTGAGTTGGTGTGGGAGCAGAAGATAGGCATAGGAGCTGAATCCTGCTATATCTGGAGGGCTAAGATAAAGATTTGAGGGGTGCCTGAGTAGCTTAGTTGGTTGAGTGTCCAACTTCGGCTCAGGTCATCATGGTTTGGGCCCACATCTGGCTCTGTGTTGACAGCTCAGAGCCTGGAGCCTGCCTCGCATGCTGTGTCTCCCTCTATCAGCCCCTCCTCTGCTCTCTATCTCTCTCTCTGTGTCTCTCTCTGCCTGTCTCTCTCTCTCTCTTTCAAAAATAAGTACACATAAAAAAATTTTTTAAGATAAATATTTGAGACTCCGTTCTAGGTACAATAGAAGCCCTTAAAGGAGCTTTTGCTGGTGATGAATAAAATCATATCCCAAATCCAAAAAGTTTATTCAGACTTCAGAATGAAGAATTATTGGCAGAGGCACTAGTAGATGGAGGATGGTCTGTTGCGAAGTCCGGGAGAAATGGGTTATCTTATTTATTGACTGTACAAAAGACAGAAAAGGAATACTTATTTCATATGTTCTGAAGCAAGTGTGAAGTTGGTTAAATGTTGGTTTGATGAAAGAAGAAGTTTTAAGAATGACCCCAAGTTTCTGGTATGTTAGGAAATTCTCAAAATAAAAATTTTGTAACTGGCAACTCTCATATCCTATGTGTGGTTGTTTCTCGGGCACCTTTATTCCCGGCTGATTTAAAATGAGATTATGGAAAATTATAAATTGTTAAAATTTGTGAAGGTTAAATATTAATTTTAACAGTTTTATCCACTAATGCTTCTATTTACAAATGTAGGCCATCATAAATACAGTGAAGTGAATGCCTAAACATGTGGAAGAACACACACACAAATGTGTATGTATGAGACTGTATGTGTTTGTGTGAATGTGGGTTTGTGATGGCAGTGGAGCTGTGGGTAGGTGTTTGTGTGGTAGTGGTGTTGTGAGTTTATAGTGGGTTTTTTTATTATTATCACTTAGCAAAATGCTCTACACTATCAAGCCCTTGGGTGCTGCTGCTTCATTTCATGTGATTGTCTAGGAAGCAAAAGGACATAGTGATACAAAAACCTCCTAGATGCTGTTTTTAACATAACTGCCCCCTCTATTGTTCTTCTTCTCTATTTATAAGGCCATTTACCTGTCGTCTATGAAGATATATTTTCAATTTAGGAGCTGCAAGCAAAGTGGGAGAGTCCAGCCTCCCCCAACAGTGAGACCATGACAATGAATTCAACTGCATCACATGCCAACCACCACAGTTTCATTTTGACAGGTATCCCTGGGATGTCAGATAAAAACCCATGGATGGCCTTTCCCTTGGGATTTCTCTACACACTAACTCTCCTGGGAAATGGAACCATCTTAGCTGTCATCAAGGTAGATGAGAGTCTCCATGAGCCTATGTACTACTTCCTCTCTATCTTGGCTGTCACCGATGTTAGTCTCTCCATGTCCACCTCGCCCTCCATGCTCAGCATCTTCTGGTTTAATGCCCCTGAGATTCCCTTTGATGCATGCATTACACAGATGTTTTTCATCCACGGATTTGGAGTGGTAGAATCAGGAGTATTAGTGTCCATGGCCTTTGACCGTTTTGTGGCCATCCGAGACCCATTACGCTATGCTTCCATCCTCACCCATGACATCATTGGAAAGATCGGAATAGCTGTTCTCATCCGGGCAGTCTGTGTGGTTTTGCCTGTGCCATTCCTTATAAAGCGGCTACCTTTTTGCCATTCCAACGTCTTGTCTCATTCATACTGTCTCCACCAAGATGCAATGCGGCTAGCCTGTGCCAGCACCCACATCAACAGTCTCTATGGCCTCATCATAGTCATCTTCACATTGGGGCTGGATGCCGTCATCATTCTCTTTTCTTACATGCTCATCCTGAAGACTGTGCTGGGCATTGCTTCCAGAACTGAAAGGGTCAAAGCCCTCAACACCTGCCTTTCTCACATCTGTGCTGTGCTCCTCTTCTATGTTCCTCTCATTGGTGTCACCATGATCCACAGATTTGGGAAGCATCTATCACCAGTAGTACACACACTCATGGCCAATATCTATCTGTTACTCCCCCCTGTACTAAACCCCATTGTCTATAGTGTGAAGACTAAGCAGATACGAAGGCGGATCTTACACATGTTCCAGGGGAGAAAAGACAGGGCCTAGGGAAGTGGAGTCAAGTATAAGGTGTGGCCATTTCAGCAGCTCCAATGCAGTCAGATTATGCACATCTAGTGAAATTCAAGGGTGGGCAAGGATCGTGGGTGACGAAATAACACAGGTCATTCTTGTCCTGTATGCACTCCATTTTGAAATCTGGTGTCACATACAAAATCTAATTTAATTAACATCATAATTTTTCTTCTTTGAAGCTGGGAGATGAGCATCAGTAATGGTATAAATTATTACCTGTGTATCTAGATAGCACTTATGAGCATTTACTCATATAAGATGAAGTAGCATTCTTTCTTTAATCATCAATTAAATAATGATTACATAAAGAAGAATTCTAGAACCACAACAGCACTACTTAAGGGTTGGACCTCTGAGATTGTTTTGTTTTGTTTTTCTTAACAATAGAGCAAAGAAAACTGTTACAGAATCAAATAGCATTTATGTTTTGGTATTTATTGAGTGAAGAGTACCTATGATCAAATTAAAACAGACACATCTGTGGTTACTTGATTTACACCTTTTTTTAAAAGTTTATTTATTTAGTTTGAGAGAGAAAGAGAACATGTGCATGTGCATGAGCAGGGGAGGGGCAGAGAGAGAGGAAGAGGGACAATCCCAAGAAGGCTCTGCGCTTCTTGCGCAGAGTCTGATGCAGGGCTGGAATTCACAAACAGTGAGATCACGACCTGAGCCAAAACCAAGAGTTGGCCGCTTAACCGATTGAGCCACCTAGGTGCCCCTACACCTTTTCTTTTAGGGAATATCACTTCTTTACAGAGCTATAATAGTCTTAGTTTTCTGCCACATGCTTAGTAGAATAATAGATGTTCTACCTTTACTCTTTTGACACAGTATGAGTGAAGACTATTTTACTGTGTACTCGATGATCCAACTAAAATTACTCCTGGGCTTTTTATGAGGACAAGTGAAAACTTTCAGCACTGGGAAGAAGTTTAAGAAAGCAGTGAACGCATGTGTGAAGACGAGTATGTCAAATGCAATGTGCCTTTGCATTGATGCTAATACCTGTTTTAAGTATTTTATTAATCATTACACAATGAAATTGCTAGGATAATTATTTGTTCATTCAATAAATATGCATTTAGCCCTAATGAAATGCCATTCATGATGCTAGACCATGGAGATATATTCACCAATTTGCTGCTCAATCCCTGGCGTATTTCTCTGCAAGGAAATACATATACCATTACAAGCCAAGTAGGTTATTACATTACAACATCACATTTAATTTATTAATACTAATAAATAATGCTATCTGTCTTTATATATCTTAATTAATATCCTCCCAACAATCTTTCAGAGTTGGTGTGAGCAATATTTGACACCTGGGAGAAATAAGATTTAGAGCAGTTAAGGAACTTGCTTGTTAAACAGTTTCTAAGTGTCAGAATGAGATTAAAATTTAGATGTAAATTTTAAAGCCCGTGAATTGAGACTTGATCCATACCTCGGGGTTTCCTAGGCTGGCAGGCAAATTCCATGGGGAGGAAACAAACCTAAGACACAGATGCATGGTAGATAAACTAGGAATCAATATTGTCAAAACCTTAAGAAGAAGTTCAACTGCCAGGATGAAAGTTAAAAGTGGCAGTTACTTGAAATGGTTGGTGGCTGCAGAAATATTGATGCTATCTAAATGGAAAACATGAGTCCCAAAAAGGACACATTAAAATCAGTTGGCCTACAAAGAGAAAAAAATAGAACTTTATTTGTATTTAAGTTTATCTCAGCCTTCAAAAATGTTTATTTTTCTTAATGTGTTACCATATACAATTTTTGAATAAACGAATATAAAATATAAACATATAGGGGAGTGTCCTTTTTTTCCTATACAGATACATAACTAAAATCTTGAAAACTACCACTCTAGACTAAGAATAAAAGACAACCACCAGGGGATATCTTTACAGTGCTCACATACTGTAGTGACAGAGGAAATGAGCTGAAAGTGCCCTTTGCACACCATTATTTTCTGATTCTCTGGTGGGGCCATGAGGTAGCAAGATCAAAAGTCTAAATTCTTTAGCAGCAATCTATACACATACTCCACATCTTTACTGTGCAGTCACTCCTGTGGCTTCTGCAGTCTGGCTTTTGTCTCCATTAATATATGATAGCTATGTTTTGCATGGCTCAGATCTCTTAGTAATTAACAAACCAAGTATTTTCCTCTCAGTCCTCCTTCAGCTTAATTTATTTGGGCAAATTACAAATATTTGCAGTCCCCTTTTCTTTGCTGATTTCATGGCACTCTATTACATCTACTTCTTCTACCTTCTTTTGTCACCTGACTTTACTTCTTCCTTTCCCACAGGATGTGGGTATTTCTCAAAGTTTCCCCCTTGTCACTCTGCTACCTCAGTAACTCTCTTCTGCCAAAATGCCATTCATGGTAATGGCTTTAAAATATAGCCCAATGGCTATAGGTAATGGTGCCTCAGTGGCTCAGTTGTTTAAGCGTCCAACTTCAGCTCAGATCATGATCTCATGGTCTGTGAGTTAGAGCCCTATGTCAGGCTCCATGCTGCCTGCTTTGGATTCTGTGTCTCCCTTTCTATGCCCCTTTCCTGCTCGCTCACTCTCTCTCTCTCTCTCTCTCTCTCTCTCTCTCAAAAATAAATACACATTAAAATATAGCCTAATGGATCTCTCCCCTTCTTTTCTCCTTCATGGTCTAATTTTTCATTTGTAATTGCCCTTGCATTATCTCTTTGTGGAATTTTTTATATACTTCAATTACCACACAAGCTTTATTTAACCCTTGCTCTTCCCTACAGTGATCACTTTCTAGTTCTTTCTTTAAAGGTATAAACATGCTTCATTTATACAACATTCAAAAACATACTGAAACATATTCAGAAACTCGGTCCTTGATTCTTTGATTTGCCTGTGTCATCCACACCCATGGTAATCAGTATTGTTTGGTCCTCTTGCAAATGTAAGATACATTTTTTTTTTTTTTTGGTCAGAATTATGGAATGGAATGAGGAGAGAACCTCTCTAAGTAGGAAGACAACAGCACAGGAATAATATGTCAAACTACATGTTTAACTATGTCTTAAAATAAGATGTTTAGGAAAATTTAATTTGATATGTGACTAAATTTACTACTTGTTAAGGAAGGATTTATCAGATGGAGTATGTCTGTTGAAAACAATTTGGGGAAAACAGATTTATATATCCTAGATATGGGAATGTTCACATGAAAACCTAAGCTGCTAGATTCATCTCCTGGTTTATTTCATAGAGTGGCCAATTTGTCACAGCCACAAAGTGCCACATGTTCATCAGTCATCACCTGTTAATACTTAGGGCACAATTCAAGTCTACCTTAAGACATGAACCATTAAACAGAAATAGCATGCTATAAATTTAAAAATCAAATGAAAATTAAATTAGCCTATGACTAGTAACCATACATACAAAACAACAAGATTATATCCTCAAAACAACAAAACAAATAAAAGCCATGTTGTACATGGCCACGTTGACAGAAACACAAAGACTTAAGTTCCTCTGGCGTGCACACATTCTGAAAACAACTTGTTTAATTCTCAGTGTGGGAACAAAACTTTTCCTTCTCATATACTTACACTTCAGGACAGCTGCACCTGGCTGGGAAGGAGGAAGTGAGCGGGAAGCTAAGTTTCATGAGAGGACCACGTGAAGACAGAGAACAGAAAAATAGACTATTAGCAGCCTCCATGAGAAGACAGAGAAAAATGCTCAAAGAGTATTTCATGAAGTATTGTTATGCCTTTTGCTCTGCAAACTCCCTTCATCACTTTTTTTAAAGAAACCTACAATAAACACTTACATTACTTTCCAAAAATGTGAATTAGAGATCTAGTTCACTGTAACAACAGTGTGGAGACTGGGCCACAGAGGTCCCTGATATGGAAAGATAATAGAACATAATCTCTCACCCAGATCTATTCTCTTCAAGATTTCCTTTTCTCATTTAAAAAAATTAGCATTTCAAAACAATCTTAAAATACAATAGATAAGCAACTCCTCCACACTCAGCACAGAGCCCAACACAGGGCTTGATCCCACAATCCTGGGATCAAGACCTGAGTGGAAATCAAGAATCAGTTTCTCAACTGACTGAGCCACCCAGGATCCTCCACACCCTCCCCTATTTAATTCAGTTCATCTCAGCCCATCCTCTCCCTGCCCCTCTATATGGACCTGCACTTAACTCCCCTCATCACACCAGAAACCACAATCATGCCCTATGGCTCAAACTGCACCCCATTTGTCTTCCTGGGAAACCCCACACCCCATCTACTCAGACCAGGAAAAAAAGTGGCATCCACACAATTTTATTGTATTGTATAGAAAATTGTGTGCTTTGGTGTCACTGCAGTCAAACTGCTGTAAAAAATTTCAAACTTCTCACTTCCTGTATTTGCCTCATCACATATAGTTAATAGTCTATAACACTCTCCCTCACAGAGATGCCATAATTACCAAATTAAGAAAATAAGGAGTGTCACACGTGGAAAAGCAAAACCTCACTCTTAATCTTTTGATCTCAAGTTATGCAACATAGTTGGCCCCTGATCAACTGTATACATTTATATTCTTTTTTTTCTTAGTTTATTTACTCATTTTGAGAGAGAGTGTGTGTGTATGTGTGAGAAGGGAAGGGACAGAGAGAGAGGGAGGGAGAAAATCCCAAGCATTCTCCATACTGCCAGAACAGAGCCCAGTGCAGAGCTTGACCCCATGAACCATGAGCTCATGATGTGAGCTGAGATCAACAGACATTTAACCAACTGAGCCACCCAGGCACTCTTACATTTATAACCTTAATCCTAAAATTTGATCATTTTTCTGATTCATATTTTATTTTAATAATGTATTATCCCCAGGTATTCTCTTATTATTTAATGAGTATAGTTCATTTCTCCCCTTTTAAACTAATGGAGACCTTTCTTAATTCTTGAGTTAGAATGTGAAATTAATTTGGCAAGCTTCAATT